>NW_025224330.1:1543280-1565167 GCF_014066325.1 Apis laboriosa
AAATCGAATGATTTTGTACGAGAATCCTATAACCTAGAAATAGATATTGTAATTTTTAATCAAATCAGAACGAGAAAGGAATTTTTTTTTCTTTCTTAGAACTGTACGTTAATAATTAACGTATTCATGATGTTCGAGAAATGAAATCGAATGATTTTGTACGAGAATCCTATAACCTAGAAATAGATATTGTAATTTTTAATCAAATCAGAACGAGAAAGGAATTTTTTTTTTCTTTGAGAACTGTAATAAATTTTTGAAAATTTAAAGAGGAAAAGAGGAAAAAATAAGAGATAATAGTAATTAAGTTCGAAGATATAAAATCGACCGATAAATTGTCCATCAATGTTCGACGAACGTCCAACCAGTTTCTATTGGTTCTCCGATAGTTGGCGCATATCGGTCTGAAGGGCGTTCGTTCGTATGCATTTTCATCATAAATCTAGTTAATACTTATTGGCTATTTTCGAGGATAACCGAAACGATTCGGTCTAGGATATGGCACCTGTCATTTAGAAATGTGGATTCCTCGGATGGGCATTAGCGGACCAAGATGACAGGCGATAAATGCGCACACGTATTTAAACGCACACAATGAGGCGATGGATAGGAAAGCAGGTGAAAACACCAATGCGGTGGATTGACGGTAACCAAGCGTTTCTCCGATTTTATCGGATGAATTTTCTACCGTAAGTGGAAACCGCGCGTTTCTCCTTGAATAACACACGAACCACACGATGATGCCAACACGAACCTAATTTCCTCGAAACGTTTATGATATCGAGTCTTGCGAAACGAGTTTTGGGCTTGACTTTTTTTTAATGGATATTCGACAACCTCTTGATATCGCGTATTAAGCGTTTTTTTTTAAAAATCGATGAAAATTAATTTTCGGTAGACACGCGGAAAACACGCGGCCGGATATTTGAAAATACATTACATCCCGAACTCGATAATTTTTGAAAAAATACGGTGATGAGCGAAAATAAAAAAAATATAAGAGATTCAAATTCAAAATTATCGTTCACACGAATTTATTTCCGACAATTGTAATACTATTTCTATCCAATGATGAGTTCATTGTATATACCTTGACATTAAATTACGATAATGCGTCAATCGCTCGTCACTCGAATTAAGAATCAAATTAAACAACTTGATAAATATTCGATATATATATATATATATATCGTTTAAGACTATTTTAAGACCTACTGTAAGCATTTATTCACCGGACAAAGCTTTGTCAAGCCTTTAAAAAATTCGACTTTACTTCTTCCTCTTTATCGCGTATTGCGTATATAATATCATCGATCGACTCTCCCGGCCGATTTTCACTTGGCGGCAAAAGGATTCGCCATATGGTCTTCTACTTATCGTTAGATGTGCCACGAGATCCGAGGAGCATTCGACTGCCGAGAGGCAACGTTGCTTCGAGGAACGGGGCCCATTTATTTGGCGTGTGCTGTATAATTAGGACTGGAGAGAGAGAAAGAGAGAGAGAGAGAGAGAGAGAGAGAGAGAGAGAGAGACCAGGCCTCATCGAAACTCATTGTCCTTTTTTTCTTTTTTCCCGTTAGCTGGAAAACGAGTTTTGGAAATATATTGCCGGCTCCCCAGTGTCGGTCGTTCGAATTTTCGGATCTGCCACTTCTCCAAAAGTCCAACTCGAAACCATACTTCCGGAAATATCCGACGGACGAAACCATTCCGATCAAAGCTAGCCGTGTATCTGTCATATATTTCTCTCTCTCTCTCTCTCTCTCTCTCTCTCTCTCTCTCTCTCTCTCTCTCTCTCTCTCTCTTTTTAATGGATATTATTCGTTTCGAAACTTGACCTCGAAAATTTCGGTTCCTCGCCCCTTTCTCTTCTCTCTCGTTTGCATGGAAATCGAATCGAACGGGCAAGGAGATGGAAGAAAACGCTCGTAGGAGATGGCTAGTTTTCGTGCGACGTTCGAAATAATAGGCGTGTGTTGATCGTTTCTTTTTTTCTTCATTGTTTCACAGGGCCATATGTCGGGAGGGGGAGGAGGATATAAAGACCGACTTCCGTAAAACGGGAAGTCATTTAAATTTAGGCTGTTTACGGAATTTAAAAGGCAAAAGAGGGTGGAGAGGGTGCGACACCGCTGCGACCAAATATATTCCAATTTTACGTTCATTTCGAGGAACTCCCGGGATCGGATGATTATTTTTAGTTTCTTCTGCACGAAACTGGCGTTTTCGAAGTTTGGGTTTGATCGTTCGTGACCACGAACATACTACTTCAATTATCCATTTCGATTAATCATTTCTCGTTAATAATTGTTTTCAATCGAAACAATATCCCTTAAACGATCAACGAACAAAGATTTGGAACATATTTTGAAAAATGGATGAAATGCACAATCGAGCAATATTTAATTAAAATTGTAAATTTTTACTAAATATTAGAATAAAAAAAAAATCATAACTTCCAAATTATTCGATCCGCGTTGCGTTATTATTCGGTTAAGGAAACGTGTACCGCTTTTCCACCTTCCACGTATAATCGAATACGCATACACACACGCACACACACACACGTACACATCTCTCCATCGCCTGGATTTCACGTAATTTTGGGTTTCTCCCGTAAATGGTATCGCATTTCTTAGGGCGCTGCATCGAATTGGCGCATTGTCAACGGCGGGCCACCTAAGGGCAGAGGGTGCCGAGAGTCCAGGATCCCTTTTTATCCCTCTTTCTTCGTGGCAGCACGCGCGCTTTGCCGCTATAAAGGAGCGGTTTTTTTTTTTTTTTTTTTTTTTTTAGCAGAAAGACAAAAAAACAAGGAGGCACGCCGACGTGGAAGCGGAAGAGGGGTTAGAGGCTCCTTCTGCCTCTCGAGCTGAGTTGCTTTTAGAGGGACGCGTGGCGTGCACACGACGTCATTATTTCACGTCTCTCTTTAATGCCCGTGAATCCCAACCGCTCGTGCATCGATGGAAAATTTATGGCGAACCGGTTGCGCCGCGTTTCCCGAAAATTTCTTCGCTTGTATCCCCATTAACGTTCTTTACCCAACTTTTAAATGTCGCTGGAGGATATCCATTAATTCCGGTGTTTCGACATCGATAATGAAAACGATATTATATCACTCTTGTTCTTTTTTGGTTTTGTCCATCCCTTTTTTCTTTTTTTCTCTCTTTTGAATGAAGAATGTTTTTCTCATTTGTTAAGAAACGAGGTAGATTTCGTAGGAAACAGTGGAACAGTTTTGCCAACGTGTGCATCATGGGAATGGAAATGGGGATGGAAATTGAAATTTCGATGGCAATGATTGTAGTAAATTCAAAGAAATTATATGATAAAGTATGTAATAATTCTTTTATTCGTAACGAAAGTGAGTAAACAATCAAAAAATATTTTTTGTCCATTTTAAATCATTGGATGAAGCTTATATGTGTAGTATAAATAGAATAGGTAATAGAAATAAATTGACGAATGAGGTTTAAACAATTTAACAATTGATATTGTAAACGTGTTCCGTTTTTAATTATTCGATAAAAGTCAATAAAGCAATTTGGATCTTGGAATTGAAAACAGATTCTCTATTGTTACTGTTCAGCTTGTGTATGTTTACCTAGTTTGTATATTGTACTTCAGGTAGCAACATAGCGGTCCACAGACCTTCGAGTTTTCCGGAGTTTGACCTCGAAAAAATAATTTTTCTCTCGATCCGCTACGAAAAAGAGGATGCTCATCGTTTACCTTGGAATTTTTCTCATGTGTCCAGGTTGTTTCTTACAAAAGTTTTGTAGCGTCAACAGAGGACAAATCTTTTGAAGATGATTTTTTATTGTAAAAATTGAATACATTGGATAAGATAAAATTCTAACTTTGGAAAAAATTTATCCTTCGAATTTTACGACGTCAAAATCTAGAAGATCCACATGTATATATATATATATAAAAATTCAAGAGGAATCCCGTATGGATTTAAAAATACATTGAAATCAATATTGAACGCTTTTATTATCAATAATTTTCCACGTAAAAATTTAATACAAAAGAAATTTAAACGGATAAAGGTACAAATTTTCAAACCCTTACTCCTTACACATTGTTCATCGCCATGATATTTTTCGTTTGGTTCATAGATCACAGATAATTAATATCCAATTTTTACTTTACCGTAAAGAGATAGATTAACACACCATTTACAATTTCCAATCGTATCCGTATACAACCACTGAACTCGAACAGATCGTCGCAAGGAGGAGTAAAGTCTAGATTCTGGACAAACAAAGAGAATGCAGGCAGGACATTGGAAAGGAAATTCCTTGTACACGGATTTCACCGATCCATCCATCCAGACTCGATCCGCTGCTGCATCTGCCACGTGCCCCCCACATTATGGCATAATGTGTCACTGTGCCACTGGATGCTATTTCCCCTTCTCTTTCTCGAACGATTTAACAGCACACTCTTGCCTCGCGCACGGTGCCTTCGTATATGTGTGCGCGCGTGTGTGTGTGTGTGTGTGTGTGCCGTGTGTGGAATCCTAGATTTTGGAAACTCGTCGAATTGAATGGAGCCGCAGCTGAATGCATCTCCGTGCGTTACCAGTCAAAAAAAGCAGAGAGAGAGAGAGAGAGAGAGAGAGAGAGAGAGAGAGAGAGAGAGAGAGAGAGAGAGAGAGAGAGAGAGAGAAAGTGGAATGGTACACGGGACAGTTTTTCAGTATCCACCACCACCACCACCACCACCACCCTTTTCACCTCCGCTCCTCTCGTCGCTCTGTTTTATCTTCTCTCTCTCTCTCTCTTCTTTTCCCTGCTTTTTCCTTTTTTTTTCTTCTTTTTTTCGTTTTCCTGCAATATTGAGCGTCGCTATTGCAAGATGCAACCTCGGATGAGTTGTGAAAATATTGACGCTTTGTGGGCCGCGACAGTTTATTCGGGTCCTCGTCCCGTGGTCCTTCAGAGGATAATAGACTTTGGATTTTATTGACGCGACCCGGGAAATATCGATGGATCGATCCTTTCCCTCGAATCCATTAACTTTCTCGGGCTATAGTTCCGTGTATTGCGTATTTTATATATATATATATATATATGTTGTTAATGGTCGATTCTGATCGAATGATATAATGGAATGCGAGAAAATAATTGAATAAATAAGAGATATATTGGAGAGGTAAATACTTACTATTGGCGTGATAATTATCGCGAATTGCGGATACTTGTTCCTATATTTGGCGAATTTTTGAATATATTATTGTGAATATATTATTATGTATATACTCAGTACTCACAAATAAACATTTCTTCCTCGTATTTTGTCTACTTATCTTTGGATTAAAAATATACTTACTGGTTATTGATCACTGTAAAACTGTAAAAATGCAATTTACATTTGTATACATTGCAATAATTTGATTTGACAAATTATAGACGTATCAACGATCAACAAATAAAATATTCTTCTTAATTCTTTGACGCATGGACGGCGGATAATGTTTAAGCGCTCGAGCGTAGTGAATGAAAGGGGGGATGAAGGATCTCTCTTTGCAAGGAGCCACGTTTGACGAATTGGAAAATTGGATGATGTGATATTGAAAAAAGCACGAGAACGATTAAACAGTGAGTTTTTAATAATAAAAATATTTTGACAGACCAGTCAACTTGATGGGAACATTCATTACAATGAGTGGCGGTGGTATGCGGTATGATCGCGAGAAACGCGGTAGAGGCTTGTTTGGTGAGAGTAGAAAGAGGGTGTAAGCTTGGAGAGATTGTAAAATTACAAGTAAACACCGTATCGTATCGTAGAAAGAGAATTTTCTTTCTTCTTCTATCATTCGTTTTCTTATTTAAGAAAAGGGGAATTCGACGAATTGGCAGCGATAGCGTAGTATGATTATGATGATGACAATAATAATAATTAATAATAATAATAATAATAATATAACTAATAATTAATAATAATAATAATAATAATAATAACTAATAATGATAATAATAATAATAATAATTACAGATAGAGTACTATCATTAATTATATTACTTAAAAAAAAAAAACGGTCTATACTCGTATTTGTATATACGCGCGAATATCTCTCTTTATAATACTCCGTTTCTTTTTTTTCCTCTCTTTCTTTTTACTTTTTTACTCCTTCCATTTTTTTTCCTCTCACTCTAGTTTCTTTTTTTTTTTTTCCTCCTCTTCCTTATCTATTTAGGAATACTATTTAAAATCAGTCTTGTGGTTGAGATATATTAGGTGTCTGGTGAGGTAGTGTCAGTTTCATAGTATACATCGAGTGCCACTTGATGCGCTGCGCATTTCTTTCTTTCTCTTTTCTTTTTTTTTTTCTCCGAGAAAAAAATCACAAAATTTTTCGTTGACACGAGGCGTCGTTAACAAGCAAGTCTTATTCTCGTTCGATTCTGATGTCCATATGTAAATGTATGCACAAATTTACAGGTATCGATCGTGCAGACACGTTTTCGCGAACATCAAATTCTTAGATACTCATAAGTGAGATTTTTTTCATATTTCGAATAAAAAAAAAAAAATAATTTTTAATTCGTACATATACAGATTTAAAACAAATATAAATATAATTATTTGCATTTTTCTATACGTTATATTTTGGAATACAACAATTTTCGAAAATTATTCGATTCATTGTTTTATGAAAGAAAAATAAAAAATTCAATCATTTAACAGTGTTAATAAAAAAAAAAAAACTTATTTCTTCCGTAATATAACGTAATAAATAAGTAATAATTATTCTAGGTTATCGCGTTTATTAATCCGACGTCCGCAAAGTACGAAAGTATTATTATATATCAATCCGAGGATTAAGACTCGTCGTTTTTCTCGCCGATATACATATCAACGATCGAGCATATAACGTTCGTAAGAATCGTGAAGAACGACCAATATTACGAACGATATAACGCATAGAGAATTTTCGATCTCAAGTGGCCTTCATACCTTTAATTAGAGTAGCGAGAATATCGTCCATCCATCGTAAATATCGCGGAACAGTGTTTAATCAACGTTTAGTTTAACAGTTTATAGGCATAAAATTTTCTTTTTCTCGAATTTGTACCGTGTGTGTGGCCACGTTCGCGCGCATTTTCGAACACCAATTTCCGCGCCATGGGCGGTGCGCGCCCATTGGTCGTTTGGACAACCAATAAATCGCGATTTCGAGTTCTCGCGCGAACGATTGACCGGCTTTTGTGCATACGTGATTAGCGTCTGCGTTGACTGTACAAAATTATAACTATATACGTATATAGTTCTAGTTACATAGATACAGAGAAGTATACACCATAGGTACATAATTGTTAATCGAGTATTCGAGCGACAGGGCGCGACAGATGCAGACTCGAATATACGGTTATTCGATTATTTTTCAAACGAATCGTAAGAATAATAAAAATATTCTCGAAAAATTTGTATTATCAGACGAAAATTTGGAATCACATTCTTTTTCTCTTTCTTTTCTATCGTCATTAATTTGAAATTAGTACTACAGATATCAATAGCAACGATGTAGGTTAGAAAGAAATTCTAACCTAACTATTTTTTAAATATCTGAATGATTGTTAATGATTCCAAATTTTCTATCGATATACTTTTTTTTAATTTAATTTATCTCGTAATCTCGTTACAATTTACATCGTTTATTCGAGTCGTGCTTCCGTGATCCCCATCTTTTTTTACGGTACACATTGTATTCGATACAATATTATAATTTGACACAAACATATATCAATTATATGTATATATAATTATATATATATATATGTATATATAATACAATATATAATATACACATATATATATATATATATATATGTATATGCTATGTTCTTTTTGCCTTGCACATTAAGATTAAAAGGACAACAACGATAATGATTAATTACTACAGTATGTAGGACAAGCGATAATTCTATTTTAAATACAAATAGGTACTCGACGCGAGATTTCCGTTTTCATTAAATATTTTTAATCATTTCGATTCTATTTTTCTATCTCCAACTATTATTATTATTTCTTTTTTTCTCAATGAGATTCTGGTCTGTTTACAAAGAAACATAGAAAACAATTGGTCCGTTATATATCATCGGGACCGACAGGAACGTAATTTTACCAGTATCATTCGGAACTAACAACCATTAACTAGGAATCGATCTCTTTTCAAGGTACCGTGTATTTCAGAAATTCGTCGTCGAATAGAATTTCCTATCGTCGATCGAACGGAAATTGATTCGAAAATTGATACTGAAAAATCTCTTCGATTTTCCTTCGTTCCTCTTCTCTTCTCTTTCTTCCCCTCCCCCTCTTTTTTCGCGATGCTTTTTACACACCGCTCTCTTTCTTCTCCTTTTTTTTTTTACACCATTTCTACACAATGCCATTTCCGATCACATCCGTTCGTCGACGCGGAATCCAACGGACGACAAGGTGCGTATACAAAACTAGGATAGAGAGAAGCGTAACTCGCCTCTCGTTACGCCTATTAAACTTCTATGTAAATTCGATCGTCTAAGCAGATAGATCGATATCTGTGTAAACAGGATTAAACGAGCGTACCGTAACTTTGGCTATCGAAAGACTATGTTTTTTCGCTTGCGAGTTTATTATGCGGATCCATTTAATGGAATATAACTATATATATATATATATATATATATATATATATAGAAAAGTAAGTTATTAATCAGGAACATGATATTATTGCAACAATGCCTAGTTTAATCATTCTATTACACGTTTAACACGTCTATTTTTAGAAATATTGTTCAATGCCTTTTGGTGAAAATTTCGGTGGTTCGGCTATAGGATATTTTTGGTTTTTATGATTGTAAAAATGGCCTGAGAAATTTCTGTCTTTATATCGGTTCTATTCTACGTTTATCGTGTATTTATATTATTTTTTTTTAAATAGATTCATAAAGGAATATCGCATAAATCAAAATTTTCTGAAAATAAAAAAAAGATATAATTTTTTTTTTAGAAGACCAATAACTTAGGCCATTTCTATAATCACATAATATACATTTCATTATAATATTTATGTTAGTAGAACGGAGGAGTTTGTTTTCGTTCAACATGTTTCGTATTCGTGGTAAAAAATTAAAAATGAAAATTGATATTATTTATGATTTACAAAACATGTTGATGATTATTGGTTTCTAATTATGCTTGTATCAATACTTTCTATACATCACATGACTCGTGAAAATACACACATGTTTATATTTCAAAAATTACATGTATCCTATTTTTCTGAAAATGTATTTGCATTTTTTTTTTTTTATCTGATTTTATTTCAAAATCCAAAAAACCTGAAATCTGTTATTTCAACGAATTCTGGCGAAACAAAAAAATAACTATAACATAGTTATAATTCCTTTTTAACATATACAGGATTAATAATAGATAATACAGCAAAAATCACGATAATAATGAGAAAACAATATTGTAACGGAAATTATTAAAACTCTAACCATTATTATACCATCAAAAATCATGGTTGCGAGTGAAGAATAATTATCCTTCGCTTGCAACAAATATTACACCTGTAATAAGATTACGTAATTGCCGCGACAAAAAAGTCGCGAATGAAAGCTCGTGTTCAATCTTCAATGACAACGATTATTGGTCCTTCGTCGTAATAATAGATCGTAATAATTACATAAATGTAAAAGTGTACGTATAGGCAAATTCGCTTGGATAAGCGAAATCGCGAGGAATCGTAATTAACGGTACGCTCGTACGACGTGAAAAAGCTGTTTTTCCTCCTTAATAATAAAAATCCTCCTCTCTCTCGTCCTTTACATCGCTTTTAATATCGAGGGCGGGGTATTATATTCTATATATGTACAATACATCTGGGATTCGGGGTGCTTTTTTGCTTTTTTGCCGGGGTACGAGGTCGGGGTACTTGGTGACCTCTGTCGCCATGCTCGAATTTCAACTGGTCGAAATCAATCAACGTTTATCCCGAAGAGACCGTACGTAGAAGAAGAAGAATAAGAAGAAGAAGAAAAAAAAAAAGGCGAATGTAAAATGATAATTTTTTTAAACTGGAAAATAAAAAAAAAATTCTAAACGATTAAGGAATTAAAATGTGTTTCTCGATCAAAAAATTGACTCGAATATTTTTCTCGTAAATTCGTCAATTTCGTTACGCCTTGTTTACATGTAGACAAGTAGTTACTTCGATCGGCCAATCTAATCAATCGACGACAAATCGTTTATTTTTACACGATTTAATTTTACACGAGTAAATTGAATTATTATTCGAAGTGGATTGATTAAATTGGTCGAAAATTTTTCGTACAGATTAATAGTCGAAACCGTTTTGAATTTTTCTTTTTTCTTTTTTTTTCGATATCTCTGTTGATATGAATTAATACACTGTAATTGAAGTTAGTTAATGTACACGTATTATCATATCGATAGATAATCAGAATACAATATTTTCGACATCCTTATACAGTTTAATGTAAACATGGCTTAACTTAATCGATCATTATATTGAACATTTCTTTCTGTATATAAAGATTATTCGTTCTCTATTCTTAGAGAACTATAATTTCATAGATATATTCGTTATATACTTCAAACATCGTATAAATGTTAAATAAATAATTAAACAACATTATTATAGAGCAAGAAGGATCCGAGAATGATATGATTAAATTAATTTTACTAAATTATATATATCACATAATTTCTATCGCGCTACAAAAGAAGGATGTTAAATTTTTTCTTTTTTTTTTTTTTCCTTTAAATATCGTTCGATTTACATACTAGTTACATACTAGTTTCGAAGAAGGATCGTTTAAAAAAAAAAAAAAAAAAAAGGAAAGAAAAAAACAAAATTTTTGGTAAAAAAATTTACGGTGACGAGAAATCACAACATTTCGCTGGAAAGAGCTCGAAAGATGTCTCCTAACACGAATGAATAAAAGGGCGACGAAACGCGCCAGTTTCAAAGAGGGAGGGGAACAGACAAGTGGGCTGGAAAAATGCTTCTCGAAAGCTTGGAACGTGAATATAACCAGTGAAAAGTGCGGATGAGTCGGGACCTTTGGGAAAGAATGTGGCGAAAGTGTAACACGGTGGGGGACTATGTTTTTCACCCACCGAGATTTTCACTTTCGGGAAGAACCAGCCACTAGTTAATTTCGAAAGTTATTCTGCCCTCTTTACTTAAAATAGTATAACCTATAACGTATAACATATATAATAGTTCAAAATATCGTTTATATTCATTTAAAACTCAAATTTTTTATCATCTTTTTATAATTTCTGATTGGGAAAGATAAGCCAGATCTAATAATTTTACGCGTGATATCTTTATTAAATAAATAAAACTTAATTTTTAGATCTCTGCAAAGCACGTAAAGGCTTTTCAACTTTACTTAAATCAATATGAATCGAGTTAATAATTACTTGTTGTTACTACAAGTATTACTGTTTCACAAATTAAACTTTTTTTTTTTAAACGAAATAAAATAAAATATCGATCAGCTTACTCGCTTTGGAAGGAATTTTAAACGTAAAATTCGAATGGTTTAGAAAATATATGGACTATATCGAAATATAATATCGTCCTTCTTAAAAGTTCCCAACATCTTAACAATCGTACTAAATATTCGTGGTAAATATTCGATCGGCCAGTTACGAAGGGATCGTCTTACGAACGGAGAAAAGAAAATCTCGACAAAGATCGAGAAAGAAAACGGGAGGAAGAACAGCCGACGAAGAAATTGTTCGTGGCAATAGCCAAGAACAAGCTTTCTCTCTCTCTTTCTCTCTCGTTCCTTTTTCCTTGCGAGACGAGCCGGGCGAAACGAGTAGGCGAAACGAGGGCAATTTGGGTCCCCGACACTGTTTCGAGCGATATTCGCACGAAATGCAGACGAGGAAAAACTTTCTCCCTCCCTCCCTTTCTCTCTCTCTCTCTCTCTCTCTCTCTCTCTCTCCTCATCCACTCCCTTTTGTCCACCGTGGAAAAACCCAGAGGTTATATAAGCGTTGGCCGGCAAGTTTATATCTCGAAAAGCTGTGCCCTGTTTCTTCGCCATTGGAAAATAAGGGAAGAAGAGAGAGAGAGAGAGAGAGAGAGAGAAGGGGAGAGCCGGAAGAGGGAGGGTGANAGAGAGAGAGAAGGGGGGAGCCGGAAGAGGGAGGGTGAATGACGTTTCACGGCCACTTTTTCTCGCGTCCCAGAAAAGCGTCCCGGGACTGACCCCCATGGAACAATGAACCTCGAAACGGCCTCGAGACCACGCCGATGAGATTTGCATGCCGACCGAGCGGAGGCATAAATCAGTGGACCATTGAGGCGGATTTGGCGAGGCAACACCGCCAACACCTTCTCATCCTCGTCCCGAAAAACGACGACGAGCAAACGGAGCCACGTGGTGGTGGAAGAGGAGGAAACGAGACGACCACCGGCTGCGAATTTTTCGGCACGCGGCCGTCTATCATTGCGAAAACTGGTTCGCGCGAAACAGACGGCCGACGTTGTCGACAAACCGAAACGACAAAAGATCGTGTACCAGGGGTTCCGAGGGAAGAGACAGGCGACCGGCTGCTCTCTAGAAAAAAGACGGAAATCGGAGTAGAAGAAGAGGAGGAAGAGGAAGAGGAGGAGGAGGAGGAGGAAGAAGAAGAAGAAGAAGAAGAAGAAGAAACGGTTTTGCTCTGCCCCCTCCCCTCTCTCGATTGTTGTCGACAAGCGAACACAAGTGGAGCAGGGTGGATATCTTTTTCGTTTCACCAATGATTCTCGTTAGAGGAATATTTGCTCTAGAAGGCGCGGCCCTTCTTTTTTTTTTTTCTCGAATAAAACTTGTACGAGGGGGGGGGAATTAATGCGAATCGAGATCGCGTTGGAAGCTCGACTTACAGGTGTTGGTTGGTTTCTTTCCCCCTCCCCTCCTTTTTTTCGCAAAGGGCAAATGTAAACGAAGCGGTTTCAATTCTTTGAATTTCGTTTTCGACTTTCTTTGGGTATGATTCTCGGTGAATCGAGATGAGGGGAGGGGGACGGTGCTGAAAATTTCTGCCTATTCTTTCTTATTGTTGTCGAGCAGAACAAAAGGACAAAAGTAAATTTGTAAAAGGTTTTTCAGAAAGGCAACGATCGGCTTTTAATGGAATTCCGCTTTTATCACGCAGATTTAAGAAAAGTGATACTTTTTTCCTATATTATTATTTCAATGTTAAATCAACTGACGCATTAACGAAAATCATTGTCACTTAACGAACTTGGGGAAAACGCGTAAGGAAAATTATAAAATTAGGACACATCTCGAGCTCGTTTATAGCGATCATCATGTAACGTTTCATCTTGCGATGTAATGGTAATATGTATAACAACATATGTGTATATACACGTGTCTCGTGAATCACGTGATAGCGTTACAAACAAAATTGGTGTAATAGATATATAACAACGCAACCGTCTCTGTGTTGTATTTTATACGTATATCTATGTATACACTATATAAAGGAATAAAAGCGGAGAAGAAGAAAAGGAAAAAAAAAAAAAAAACAAAAAAAAGAAAAAAACTCGATCGATAATATTCATACGCGATAAAGAGAACGGCAAAGGAACGAAAAAAAGAATGGGATGAAAGAAAAAAGATGTAAAACGAACAAAAAAAAAAAAAAAAAAAAGAACAGCGCCGAACAATTTGACAAATCGGCCAAGTGCGAGAGCGACAGAGGATCGACGAACCGATGTCACTCCCCCCCGCTACTTTTACTGTCAGAGGAACTTGTATACCAGTACATTCATTCCGTTTAGTTTTCTAGTTTTACCTTTTTTTTTTTTTTTTTCTTTTCCTTTTTCTCGATTCTCTCGCTCGCCCCAATCAAACACGCGTTGTACGCATGTACGTGGTCCACGCACACTCCTGCACGCACATATGCAACACACTCCTGCACGCACACACCCTATTAAGCTATTTTCACTCGCGTATATTCTTTCTCTCCTTACTCTTCTCCCCCCTCCCTCCCCTTTTCTTCCTTTCCACGATAACTATCTATACATAGATAATAATTATAATATCTATCTAACCGATAGTCTCACACACACACACACACACACACACACACGAAACTCTCGTCGAACGAAAGACGCGATCGATACAATTACGATTAACTAAATACACGAATTTCTCTCCCTCATAGTTTCTTTCTTTCTCTCACCTGAAATGGCTGGAAAGATTCGGCTGGAAACGGTGGTGGTGGTGGTGGTGGCGGTGGCGATGGTGGTCGTGGCGGCGGCGCTCGATCTCTCGCCCATGTCCGCGTCCTCCTCGTCCTCTTCGTGGATCGCGTCGCTGCTCGGGCTACGACTCATCGGGGAATCGCCGCTGCTGTTCGAGTGAGAGTGCGGCCTGTGCATGCCCGTCGACATGGAGAGATCCTCGGGCTCCGTTTGCTCCGGCAGATCGACTATGGGAATACCGGACAGGTTCAACGGTATTGGGATGGAGGCGTTGACGACTTGAGGGCTCGGCAATTGGCGATGCGCCGATCTCACCGTCGCCTCCCTCGCCTTTCTGCCGATCAACGGAGCGGAGCTAGTCGTCTCGGGCTCCTCTATCTCCACGTCTATATCGATGTCGATGTCCTCGTCGAGGTCGTCGCTGGCCAACGACGGGGACGTGACCTGGGATCTCGATATATGGCCGGACGTGTTCAACCCTTGGGTACCGCACTTGTGATGCATCAGGTGATGCCTCCGTCTGAATCTCATCTGGCAATGCTCGCACTCGAACGGTTTCTCGCCCTTGTGGATCAGAAGATGAGCCTTCAGCTGATTCGAATCGCTGAATTTCGCGGCGCAAAGCTCGCACGCGTACGGCCGTTCACCGGTGTGAACGCGCAAATGGCGGCGCAGGTTGGCAACCTGGACGAATTGCCGGTCGCAATGGCTGCAGTGGTACGGCTTCTCGCCCGTGTGCAGCCGCATGTGGGTCTTGAGGTGGTGGTCCCGTGTGAATCTGTAATATTTACGAGAGAGAGGCTTGCTTTACTTATTTTCATAGCTATGTCTTTCATAGAGAAATTACAATTGGATTAAATTTTTTGATCCATTTGCGAAAAATCTCTCGTTTTATTTTGCGAACGAAATTTTAGAGAGGTAAGTGTTGCTGCATTATTTGTTTTGCATAAAGTAGATACGATAGGTAAGTGGGAAAAGAAGAGTTCATTTGATCGATGGAGTAAATATATCGATATCGGTTTAAGGCCACCAGACTTTTATGTTTCAGATGGAAATATCGCAATTTGCATCTTCGGTACGCTGAATAAAGAACAGTAACGTAGAGTAAACACGGTGAAATAAGGGAGACATGACAATAACGCGATTACAGTCGAAAAACTTGTTTAAAAACTATTTTCTTTCGTCAAATCACGAACAAGATGAAAAAGCCAACTAATCTACAAACATAACATATCTTAATCTCTATCTATAAACATATACAAACACATAAAAAAAATTTATTACGAGAATAAAAAACATCAGATGCATAAACATTATTAAAATATAGCTATACAATCTTTGTTTATACAAATCTTTAACTCTATATCCTATACTCTGCCTCTTGTCATCTCAACAAATTTTAAATTCTCTCTTATGCCTTCTTACTTTACGAGTACAATTAAATTGATTGGGCAAATGCAATCCAACGATCCACAACAATTTTGGAATACATAAATAATAATCTTTCCCGAGCTCACCTTTTGTGACACTCAGGGCACTCGAAAGGTTTCTCCCCTGTGTGCGTGCGCTCGTGATTTTGCAACACGTGTTTGTAACCGAACGATCTGGAGCACACTCCACAGGTGAACACCTTGTCCCTTCCGTCTTTGCCCACCTCGGGGCTGACCGAGATGGGCGGACTGAGCGGCGCCGTCCCCTCTAACGGTGCTTGCACCACGTCCATCGCCTTCGACGATTTCTGCGTTTTCTTCTTCGCCGTTTGACCCTTCCTCGAGATTCTGTCGCCGCTGCTGCTCACCACGTTGTTGTTGTTATTGTTGTTGTTGTTGTTGTTGTGGTTGTTGTTGGTGGCGGCGGCGGCGGCGGCGGTGGTGGTGGTGGTGGTCACGGTGTTGTTGCCGCGTCTGGACGTGGATTTGGAGCTCAGCGCGGGCGACACGGGTCCGGGAGAGTGATGGAGCGGCGAAGGGGGCGAGGAGGCGGTCGGTGGTGCCCAACCACCGAACAATGTCTGGTGTTGTCTGTAGAGAGAAGGGCTCGCTGCAAGGGTTGCGTGCAACGACACGGGGATACCGGCGGCCATCAAGGCCGCCGTTCTGCTCGCCGCGAGCAATTGCTGAGGGGTGAGCATGGACAAGCCTGCCGTCGTGCTTCCCATTCCGGGGAACATCACTTGAGACGTGTTGTTGTTCAATGGCGGTGAGAGCGGTTGCTTGTCGGATTCTTGTTTCATGTCGAGATGCTGCCCGCTTATGAGTCCTGGGGAGAAAAGAAAATGAAAAATCGATGATAAAAGTAGTTTCATAAGGTTTATTCTAATTTAAGGTATTCGTAGAGAAATTGTGGAACGAATGCGTTTCTTATATGTGTTTTTGAGATAAGTCTATTATATCAAACTCTGCATCGATATTATACTAATACTAGAGAGAAGTTGTTTTTCTTAAAATTCATTTATTTATTAAAAATTGATAAAAACTTCATTGCATGTATAAAGATTTTATAAATGATTTTGATATAAAGGTGGAAAAAATATAATATAATTTTATTATTTTGTACTTTATCAATAACTGTAAAAAATAAAAAATTCCGATACAATAATTTCTTGCATCTTTCCACATATATCCATATGTAACATAAGCAAAATAAACTAGAACGATATCATCAGATGATATCATCATCTTTACTTGTTAACAACAGGAGATTCGAAAGATACAGACTTCCGGAAATCGTTCGACGGTTTGACGAATAGCGTGGCGTTTCACAACAAATCGCATCGTGGGGTATGTCGTTGGATACGATAGACGCGTGTACCACAATGCGCAAAAAGAACGAACGTTTCGTACGTGTACGGAATCGTACGACGATCTTTTTCTCCTTCGTACGTTACGTATATTCCCTCTCGCTTGTTCCGCCATTCGGCGATATTCTCCTCCTTGTTCCTCCCTCTCAGCCCTCCCACACACGTTGCTCACACGTGAGCGAGAAACTCGGTCCTCCTCCATTCACTCACACTATCGTACGATACGGTTCATTCATAAGCCTCGACTTCCCACCCACGTCATCGCGATGTACCCGCCTCTCTTCGACTTGGGGCCAACGACTCTGTGAAAGTGCAAGCTATGCCAGTGCATTCTGCAAATGTCTCCACGTGGTTTTTTCAGAAAATGGAATTTTCTGTTATGATATTCGCGATACGTTGCCGATTCAAGATTCAAGATCACTTTTTGGAGGGGAAATTTTGATTAGAAATTGGTGAAAATATATAATATTGAAATTTTATTGGTTGTTGATTTTTAGATCGATTGAAAAGTGAAAATTTTTGATATCTTTTCGAATAGAAAATAATGTTGTTGTTAAAGTTAAAATTTTCTTCTAGTTTTACGGAGTGATTTTAGCAAAATGTTACGAAGGATAATTTTAACATTCTCGAAAAAGAGCAACCCTCGTATTAGGGTTACACCTTCCGATGATTGCTTATCCGCGTGATCGGCGAGGCTCGACGGGGGTAATTGAATTAATAAGAGGCTTGGTTGCGAAATTAACGGACATAAGAAAATTATGATAACGACGAAATATAATTCGATGGTACATTTACATTCGAGAGGGAATTTCCTTTCCTTGGAAACGTTCTTTGCTACTTGTTCAGAGAAACAAAAGTATAAATCGAATTCGAGATAATTGTAATTATTCGAGACTTTTAACGGGCCACTTGCAATCTACATGCGAGATGAGACGAAGGTTTAATTTAAGAAAACAATGAATCAACCGACCATGCTTCGCCGCCACTTACTAATTAATGGGCCGTTTAGAAGAGGGACCTGTAATGAGACCCGTTGAATCAATAAGGGCGCGTAAGATCTATTCTCTTTCTTCTCTACCCTAAAACTCCCTTAACGTGGCCTAAGATTCTTACAGCCTACAATCGCCGTTTCCCGGCAACACGACCAGGAGAGTACCGCCCCCGCTCGCATCCCTACCCTAATTGGTCGCAACCCCAATATTCCGTTCCGAATCCCTTTCCCTTAGGTCTGAATAAAAATTTCTTCTTGCTGGGCTTTTTCTTTTACCGTTATACGCGGAACGTAAATTTAACGATTTATGGAAAATGCGTGGATTTTGTCAATTTTTCATACGTATAATTAATTTTATATTAAAACGCTATTTTATTTTCATTTATTGATCATCTATGATATATATATTAGAAAAGAAAAATTTCGATATATCTGGATATTTTCGTATATATTTATATTAATATATTTATATTAATATAATTTATAATATTATTTTCCAAATGTTTTCTACTTGCAATCTACATGCAAGATGAGACGAAGTAATATTTTTAATAAGTTTATTAAATAGCTAGAATTTTGAGAGATTGTACAATTTATGTTATATGTTACAAAATATTGCACAAGTATTGCAGCATAATTTTCAAGTAAATATATATTTAACGATAGATCAAAGATGTAAAATATATGATGATTTGCAATTTGTATAGTAACTGCAATAAAATCACGTTGACCATAAAATATATCTAGTTCTTAAAAAATCCCTAAAAAATTAGATGGTGTCTTTTTTTACAATATTTTTTAAAAGACGTACACACGTGAATTTTAATACAATTTATTCAAAAAAAAACGCCTTTAAATTTTAATTATCTATTAAATTTACATACAATTTATTTGTTAATCGTTCGCAATTCCGTTCTTTAATTTGACCGCGTTTATTAAATGCGCAACTGAATATGCGCGCGCGCGCCTCGAATAAATATACCGTTGCACTTTGTTTATAACCTAGAAAACGCGTTCACAGAGACGACCGACGTCAGTGGCCGCACACTTCACGCTTTCGAGCATTTTCGTTGCAATTACGCGGGAGCGTGGCTATTTTTGGACGACGGTTGCAATCGCGAAATACGTCGAGCCTCATTTTCTCGAACTCGGTTCTCTTCTCCTTCCCGTCGAGTAATTTCGCGTCTTCCTGGATTATCGATGTTTACAATGTGTCACAACACGAGCATGTCCCCGCGAGCGCTTTTAGACTTTGGCGTTGAGCCAGTGTCGTTAACATGTCCTCTAAACTCGAAAACCTTAAATGTTCTTCTTTCCGACTATCTGCTTTGTGGATTGTGATAAATAACGATTAGGCCACTGAATGTCGAATAAAATACGAAGAAAGATGGTATCTTTGTCGTATATCGAGACAAACGAGAAACTACGAATCTTTTTTGTTTTCGATCGGATGTGACGCGTGTTCTGCGATGAATTTCATCGAAATATTTATGAAACGTTTAAATCGATTATCGATTTACGCGAAAGACGAAATGCTGATGTGGCGATTGCGATATTTTTTTCGATAAAATTGTTGATCCAACATTCGTGTACAAAGTTTCGCGATGTGAGAGTGGGTGGATATACAAGTGACGGCCGTAACGTACCTGCGTTAATTTGCGCCTCTTGAAGATAAGACAGTGCCATTGTACGACGTGTTTTCACCATAAGAACACATAACACAACACATAAGAAAGATCGCTTTTGATGCTGCTCTGATGATTCAAGTTCTTTTTTATTCCAAATACGGATGATGAGAAACCACTGGGAAATTATCGAATTCTCTTCGTGATAAACTGCGACGATATTTTTCTTGACGATTCTGTTTCGACGTTTGTAGTGAAACTGGCGCGTGTCCCATGGAACCAAGCAGGTGAAGAAAAATGAACAAAAAAAAAAAAAAAAAAAAAGAAAGGGAAAAACGAACAAAAGGATAAACAAGGTACGTAAAAACGTGTTACTATTCTACTATAAACAACAAATGTCGCCGTTCGACCACGAAGAACGACGACAACCAACGATGTTACTCTGGGCTGACCTAACCCAATACTAACTGACAATCGAGTCGCGCTCACTGTAGTCAAACATCCCCCACTTCGATCCTAGTCTCCCCACTAGGTACACGGTATCCCCACTCTCGTCAGCCTTCTCTACCCTCTCGAATCGCAACCCTAGATGCGCGAGTCGCAGAAACGTACCTCGTTGGGGGATAAAGCGAGCCGAAGCGTGCATTAAACGAAGACAGATATAATGGAAGACGTTGAGAGTAGCGTAAGAGAGAAGATACTTAGAGAATACGATGAGATGATGAACGAGGACAGAGAAAGGGATCGGGAGAGAGTGAACGAGAAACAATGACAGACAGGATGAACCTGCGACCGTGATCTTTAAGAGTGGGGGGCGTTTACGAGTATAGGGAACTTGTATACTTCTCTGTCGTGTTACGATGGACGAGGATGGCTATAGAAGGCGGGTAATCGGTGAAACCTGTGAGAGAAAAGATAGGGAGTGGACGAGACGTGACGGAGAGGGAGAAAGCGAGCTTGACAATGTTCTGCAACTATAAACCAAACCTGTGTGTTGTCGCTCACCCTTTCAAATCACAAGAAACAAAAACGATAAAAAAAATCAAGAGAGGTGTAAAAAGAGATTGTTACAAAAAGCGAACCGTTTTCTGCGTGATAGTTATTCTCTTAATACACGTTCCAATTTTATTCCGTTTGACTTCGTGGAGAGTTGTGAAATGATTTGTTCGTGAAAAAAAGTCTTTGAAAAAATTTTTTTGTATCAATCTTTTAATATTCATAATGATGACTCCATATGGAAATGTAAAGAATAATAATAATAAAAAAAAGATTCTTTTTATTAATGCGAAAAATATAATTGTTAATTAATACCTATATTCAATATGCAGTTATATATGAAACTTACAATATACAAGATATAATCGAATGTTACGATTTGATATTAATATTGATATAATATTAAATACACGAATAATTAAAGAGCTAATTATTAAAATATTAAAACATTAAACATTTGAAATCATTATTGCTTTCGTAACGATATATATATCTACATATATATGTAGATATAATAAAAGATATAGAATATATGGATAAGTATATATATATATATATATAATAGGATGAATTTAAAATAATAGATACCAAATATTTAGTATCCAATGCCACAAATACATTATAGATATTTACTCTTTGCTTTAACGTTTGTAACAAATGAATGTCATATCAGTATATCTCATAATGATTATTAGAAAATATAACCATAAATGTTAAAAGCTTAAAAACGTTTCTCACGTACAATATAATAGCTTTTTATTTATTCTTGGTACATACTGATTCGCAAATCTCGCGTCGTTTCCGTTTTTACGTCGTTCGTAAGAATTTCGTAGGACTTTAACACCACTCTTAATAATTCACCTGCGGTCGATAAGGATCGCGTCGCGAAAACATTTACGACTTACTACGTCTACAAACTTACTACGTCTTCTTTGAAGCTCGACGACGCGTCGTCGTTGCAACGATAGACGGGCGCGTGACATTAAATATGCAGCGATCAACGTATCCACACTGATTAGGCGTGTGACACGATACGCGTACGCTTGCGAGACTACTAAGCACTATTTTTCGTTGAAAACAAACTGTTCAAATATTATACTCAAAAAACATTCCTCATCGTCCGATACAAATAAAAGATGATAAAAAAAAAGAAAAATCTAAACGAAACGATTACTATTTCTCTCCCATCCAAAAGTATATTCGCGAACATTTTTTTTCTTTTTTTTTTTTTTT
>NW_025224330.1:1565254-1710347 GCF_014066325.1 Apis laboriosa
AAAAAAAAAAAAAAAGAAAAATAAAAAAAAAAACAAATCTCGTCAGTCGATCGTTCACGGTTCCTCGACACATTTTTCACGTACCACGTCTCTTTCAACCGGTAGAATGAAACGCGAGTGGCGAACAATGCAATTTACGCAGGCCACGGCGTGGTATCGTCGCGAAACGGCAGGGATTTCACGTTGGTCGCGACTTCCGTGCTGCGATAACGTGGAAAGGTGTAGTACAATGGTCGAAAAAGCACAGGGCTTCCACTGTTTTTTCGGAAAAAACGAATTCTATCGAAACACCACACCCCTCCCTCCCTTCCTCCCTCCCTTCCTTCCTTCCTTCGTGTTTCAACATCGTAACCCTGGGGGTTGGGCTTTCTCTCTCTCTCTCTCTCTCTCTCTCTCTCTCTCTCTCTCTCTCCCTCCCTCTCTCTCTCCTAAGCCTCGGGGGTGAAAAGTACGAGAGACACGCTCGCGCGTGCACGCGCGCGCGTTCTCCTCCTCTCACCTGCCCAAGTTCGGGCGTGCGATGCGCGTGCCTGTATAGGGATCACGGCACACGCGAGTGTACGATAAAAAACTGGGAAGAATGGCTTTTGTATAGGTTCGATCTTTCAGGTGTGTGCACGCGTGCGTACGCCTGGATTGTATAAGTGTTGTTTGATATTTCCACGCTTGTGAGAGTTTTCGCGTTCGATTCTGTTGCCGATGTTTGGTCGGTGAAGGAGATTTTAGATATCGAAATTCGATAGGAAAGGGAGACGATGATTTTCGAACACACAATTCTATTAATTTTTTAATTCCCTCGAAATGTTGTAATCGATCCAAAAAAAAAAAAAAAAAATGGGAAAANTATGGTAAAATTTCTTGTATCTCTTCGTTATTATTTGATGATTCATGTTAATTGATCTCTGACTAAGATAAATTGCAATGTTGGCAATAGAATTTTTTTTTATGATCACTTTATCTTTCTTAATCTTTCTTAAATCCTTTATTGTGATTTATTGCACGAGCAAACGATTTTTAAAACGGACGTAGTAAAATCAAAAAGCATTTTCGATATACGATATCTAATAAATTATTATAACGAAGTATATTTTATAGAAAATCTGTTGTAAAGAAGGATTAGTCCAAGAGAGAAAGATAAAAAAAGATTCTTAATTCTACTTTCGAATTCCATTTTCTTAGGACAACACGTTACAATTTTTATAATGGCATTTTTAAAAAAAAAACAGAAAAAAAGTTGCGTTAAAAAGTTGCACTTTTGGCTGCAACAAACGCAAAGAAAAACGCACACACAATTGCAAGATTATTGGCAATTATTACGATACTTAACCCTTGGGCTTTTGACACGAAAGCAAAAGCCTTTACCTGATGACCCACTACTGTGTGTCAGATGAGATTTTTAACTCTTTACCTGCTACGCACGTAGCTTGTTTTGTGAATCGACGAAACAGAGGCGGAAAACTCGAAATTCAAAAAAAAATGCAAAAAAAAAAAAAAAACGATCAGCACGATGATGTAATCTAATCTTTCCAAATTTGTCATCGCAGAGATATAAAGTTTCCTGATATAAATAAGGGTGGTAAAAATTTAGGAAGATGGACAAAATTTTAAAAATATGTTCGAAAATAGTCTAACGACCGAGCAATTTTAGTGGCAATAAAACGGACATAGGATTGTACGAATCCAATGCTAAAAGTCACAGGGTAACGTTGTTACAGCACGGTTCTAACCTCTATAACATTTTACTCTTTCTTTTTATTTCTCTCTTTTTCCCTATTATTCTCCTTTTCTCTCTCTCTCTCTCTCTCTCTCTCTCTCTCTCTCTCTCTCTCTCTCTCTCTCTGTAGTAGTAAAACTGCTACACGATTGTCCTCGAGAAAAGGTTTTTCATCTCCGACGAAAAAGCGACGGAAGTAAAAGTAGTAAGAGGAGCACGAGAGGATAATACCGGCAATTAAAATTACTGGAGAATTGATTGCTCCAGTTTCGTACAAAAGAAGAGGTAAAGGGATCTTTCTCTCTCCCCTTTTCTCAACATTCTTTACGGGGACGTATTCAAGGTAAACAGACTTATTGGGGGTTATTCGAGCTTTTATAATTTTACAAGCGCAAATTATCAGGTATGAAAATATCGGGCCCAAACCGGGCTCCGAGAAGAGAGAATAATGAAAGAGAAAAGGTATACCTCTTCCTCCCCCCTCTCTCTTTCCCTCGTATGGAAAACTAAACTCGAAATTTCGGCCGATCGGTTTTTCCTCTTCGTCTATGTAAGTTATGGTCGATTATATTGTATACACGTTTATACGATTCTCTTTCGGAAAGCGAAAGATGGTGAGAAAAGGGCACGTTTTATTTCACCATTTTAAATACTAGGTGACCTGTAAAACTTGTATTTTTCCTCAAAATAAATGGCAGTTATTGTGACACTTTTCACGGGGGTCGCTTTTAACATTTTTTAATTAGATTTATGATGGTGTTGCGTCGGTTTATTTTATTACTTGGTGAAATATTGCACCTCTGCAGTTGCCAACTTCGCAGTTAAAATTTCCTATTTAACATTGCTTTCATTTTTCGTTTCGGTAAAAGTTTCAAACTTTCATTCGTTTTTATACCTTTTATAAAATATTAGAAATATCCTCAAATATTGTTACTTTATAAAGATACTTTATAAAGAAAGTAGAATTTTTAGTTATTCTTTTTTTTTTTTTTTTTAACGGATCAATGATTCAAATTTTTTTTCATTTTATAATTGCTTTTTTTCTTTTTAATATTACGTTACGCAGGGAAACACGTGACGCGTTGCACCGAAATCTCGTATTCGGCTCTTCGGCTATCTTCTCCAAAAATATCTTCATCGTTTCTTCGTGAACAGATACAAACAAACTAGTCCTCTATAATCTGGATAATCCAACGAGCTGTGCGAAAGTAACGTACACATGTCTTCGTCCGAGGACAAAAATACACAACGATGTCTCTTGTTCCGTGTTGCCCTGTTTTCTAATTTTTATATACGACATGAACCAACGTGCTCCTTATATTTCTCGACTATATATTTGACAGTAAGAAATAATGCTTTAAATACTCAGTTGTACTCAACATGTTTTGAAGTTAAATTAATCATCAAGAAATATTTTCTGTTATACAAAATCATTTTTTTTTTCTTTTTTAATACTATCACATACGTATAAATGAATTAAAAATTACGTTCCTAAAGATTTTAAACTAATTTTAAACACGATAATGAAATCAATGCAATGAAATTTCATTAAAGACAAAGAATAAAATGTAGAAATCTTTCGTGATGTATATTAAAAAAAAAAAAAAAAGGGAAAAGAAAAATCGAGAAGTTTAAAAAAAAAATTATCAAAGTTAAGCATCAAATCCTCCCCTCCCCCCCTCTCTCTCCCTGGAATAAAAATCGGCCAGTTTTTGCGACGAGCTTTTCTTTCAGCGTGAGACTGAGGAAATTCTAACGGAAATACGGAAATACTCCACACGGATGGTCCAATTTATGCAAACCAATCTACCTTGAAATCTGCCTATTGTCAACCGGAACCGCTTTACATAGAGACCAGCGCAATAGATTAAATCGATATCTTGATCTGCGGTTGACGAGCAACCGTTGGTCACGGTTTCGCCACAAAGAACTTGTACGAGTCAGCTCTGGAAAAGTTTCGGTTGCGTCTCTCGAGTGGACNTTTTTTTTTTTTTTTTTTTTCTTTCTTCCCTCCTCCCGATCGACCGAGCGATGGTGACCGTTATAACAGATAAGAATCTCGGCGAGTAAGCTTTTTCCTTCAAGTATTTAAATATGCCATCTAGGATAATTGAAACTCTAGGCTATCCTCCTTGGCGCGATCGATTCGACCGCGATCAGAATCATCTGCCTTCCTGCAGGAGGAAGGGAAAATTCGTCGTTTCTTCGATTGTAACGACTCTTTTCAACGGTCAGGAAACGCTTGTATGTTTTTTTTTTTTTTTTCACGCGATGAATTGAAACGGAGGAACAATTGGATTCGTTTTTTCCCCCCAAGGGGAAAGTGCATAAGGTTTTGGATAGAGAAGTTTCGAAGACTTGAAGAATGTTTAATTAGATAGAAAGTGACTCGTGTGTATGTTGAATCTTTGATACTATTGGCTCCTTTCTGTCTTGCTTAAATTTTTACCACAGATTATTTTCGTTCGATGGAAATTTCATTCGGATCGAATGGTTCGAGTGTGTGTATCCACGTGGAATGTAAATTTTAAATCGATAAAAAAAAAAGAGTGACAAGTAATCTGTGTTTATATTCTTAAAATGTATTCGAAAAATTCTTGGGATATTTATTATAAATATTCCCTGGAAAATTAAAAAGAATTAAAGTAATATTATTTATTAATAATTATTATTATTATTAATTATTATTATTATTATTAATAATTTGGAGAAGGTATCCATATGGAATTATCGAATATCCCGTGTAACCTAATATAGCTGTTATAATATATCACTTCAAATCAAAAAATTTCTATCTAAACAAGAGAGAACAATGGAACGAGAAATCCAGTTAAAATCCGTACGATTCACTCGAATAAATATTTAAGAACGGACTAATGGGAGTTCATTGATAAACCGTGATGTTCGATAAAAATAAAAAGTTGTCGATTAGAGAGGCAGGCTAAAGTCCTATGTCGAACATGCTTGTTGACGTTTTCGACGAAACAATTGCCACGTTTTTCACACGCACGTGTATACACATATATATATATACACACGTTAACCGGCGCCTCGATGTGTTTACTCGAAGATATCGTGACACACAATTTCGAACTCTTATCGGTGATTGTTGGCCGGGTAATTTTCTCATTATTGATCCGTAGAATTTAGCGCAAGCTTATTAAGGAATCGTCTAATGGTTAGATACCGCCTAATGACCAAACCTAATAATACCGATATTAATTTCGGTGTTCACCCACTGACGAACATGTGGTGTGCGAATAGACTTCGAGGAGACGTGACTGGACACAGCAGCTGGTCTAGGAGGAACGTGGCCGCTTTCATTTTTTTCGCATGGCCTTCTGCCTGTCCTTGAATCTTTTCTTATACAACGTGAACGATATACGCTCGTGATTTACATATTTTTGCAATTTTTATTCACAAATTTCATTAAATAAAAATGAAATTAAATGAATGTAAATGGCAAAAGATTGGCTGCATCTCTTTCCTTCTTAAAAATTTTAGGCTTATAATTAAAATAAAAATACAGAGATTTGGTATACGTGTAAAAAGAATATTTTAACTTTTCATGAATATTTTATCAATAAAATTTGGCAAATTTGTTATTTTTCATTGGATCAGTAATTTTACATTAATTTTCATTATTATGAACACACGATCTAATATTTTCTCTTACGATATCTCAAAAATGAAAAAGACGATCGATGCGAAGGGAAGAGAAGCGGCTAATCGAGTCGAGATGCAAAAAAAAAGAAAACAAAAAAAAAGAGAAAAAAAATCATTTATCTTGGCATATCGGTATCTCGAGGACGCACAAAAGGAATTATTCTCGGTCTTGGTTTACCCAGCTCTCGTTTTCTAAGCGGATAAACGCGCCCTAAATTTTTTTCCCCCTCGTCCCCTGAAGATCCTCCGCTTCCACTTGCGACTTCCGATTAACCGTTCTAGGTGAAGGCCAGGGGAGAGGGGAGGGATGAAAGTGCGCGAGAAGAGAGTTGGCCTTACAGAGTGGCCAACAACGTAACAGTTTGACCAAAGCACACCTGGCCACGTTAACAGAATCCATCGATCTGGATTGGATTTTATACGTGCGACGAGACCGTTTCGCCAGTTGGCCTTTCGTTGGCCAAACGAGAATTCGTTTAAAAGAAGAAAAAAGGAGAGAAAAAAAAAAAAAAAAAAAAGAATCGAAACTGCAGCCCTTCCAAACAAACGCGTTAGAAGAAACGATCTATCCATTTTTGAGGAATATATCAAGATAAATAGAGTGACCGATTTTCAATCCTCTTCTCGTGTCGATGCGTCACTGTCCGATTAACCAAGGCCAAGCCTTGTATGAACTGGATGTCCTAATCAAACGGTGCCTGCGATCAGTCCCCACTATCGTTTCCCATGTCCAAGTTTTTCATGATGGCTTCCTTCAACCGACCGACCTTTATCATCTGTACACAATTTCTGAGAAAAGTTCAATGAAACGAACGAATATGTCTGTGAATTGAAAAATGGATTTCTATCGATCGATTCATTGGAGAAATAATTCTTCTCTTCTTTAAATAAAATAATTTTCATGATTTTTTAAATACTGTGCTGTCACTTTCTGTTTTTGAAACACGATATTCTCGAAAGACAATTCTCGAGAACACTTTCTTTCTCGAGAAATTGTAAATTCATGTTACGTTAGTTACACGTATTCGAATTTCAACAATTTTCATCCCTTTAGGAATTTAAATGATTAATATTCCTACAAGATTATATTTGTATATATATATTTATCCAATATTACGAACGTTAAATAAAAATATTCAATTTACAAATTACATTTTTCTAAACTTTGTGGGAACATTCTACGATTTCATTCCTTTTTTCTCATGGCCAACATTGTTACAAATACGTAACAATTGCGATCGTATCGCAATTATTCGTTTTTTCCACGCGTGTCGGGAAAAACTTTTTCCTTCGCTCTGGATGCCGCGCACGATTTTCTCGGGGTTACGATTTTTCTTAGTGTTTTACCCTCGCCGTGGAGCCATCCACCGAAACGGGCTATTTTTACCCGGAAACGTATGCAAGACGGAAAAGAAGTACGATTAGAATCGTCCACCTTTCTCTCCCTCTCTCCTCCTCTCTCTTCTTTCCGGGGTAACGTGGTTCCGCGTAACAAGGGCCTAACAGAGCTGTCAATCCGTCGATAAATTGAATGGAGGACCTAAAACCACCCTACATTTTCTGCTGTCCTTCACCCCCTTTCATCTCTATATACCGCGTACTCTTACACCCCATACACTCGGTGGCGGTGGTGGCGGCGACCCGAGGCACGCACGATATTTTTTTTTTCCTTTTTTTTTTCTTTTTTTTTTCTCCCTCTCTCTTCCACGCAACAAAAACGTCTGTCTCTGCGTTTGACGTGTGATTCGGCTACCCCTGTGAAGAGATTTAAGGAAGCGGAAAAGTGACCGGATCCGCAATCCCTCCGCTCGAGAATCAATCGGATTCTTCGATTCGATACAATTTCGACAATTCTTAATTTTGATGGTGATGGGCAAAGTGGTGATCGATAACGAAACGGGTCGAACGAAACGGGTAGAGAAAAGGTGAGAAGTGGAAAAGAGAGTTTGTACGGAATGGAAATTTAGCAATTTGAAAATTAATAATGGTTGAGTGGAATGATAAGAGTAATAAGTTTTTAAGAGAATTTTTATAGGTTCACTTTTATAGGATAATGTTATCCCTCGTTTAGTTCAATTAAGAAGAAGTTTAATTAAAAATCGTTGTATTTAGCGGAGAATTTAATTCGATAAATTATTTTCCAAATGCTCTTAATAATTCCTTTATTGGACGAATACGGAATATTCCTTCTTCCACAATTTCTAATCACGAAATGATCTTTCAATCTCAGGAATATATATTTGAATTAATAAACAGTTTTCGAACGAAAACTTCACTTTCGATCGAATTAAAGTTTCATCCCATCCTATCTCTAAATTTCCTCTCGTTACATATTCATACAATCTTCATTCTCTCCCAATAAGAAAGGGCGCAATTTTCCCTCTTATACAAATCGGTGATCGAAAGGAGGAGTCATCGAATTCACCTCCTGGTCCTTGGCGATGAAGAGATGCAGAGTTGCAGAGAGCGACGAGAAAGATGTGAAGATGTGAAATGAGAGAGAAACGACCCCACGCAACGTTCCTTTCGCGAGCAAATCCCTTCCCTTTTTGGATTTTATTTTTCGGGTGAAACGGGACACGGGTGATGGGGGGAGGAAAGTTGGTGAGTAATTCGAGGCGGGGTGCGGACTCGGGTGCAGGGGTTGCCCTTTGGGATCGGCACCCTTCAGCGTCCACCCCCGTTGCCCGATCAACCACCCCTCTAGGGCAGGTTTGACCAATATTTCCGAAGGGTAGGTAAGGTAAAAGGGAAAGGGGAATAAAGAGCGAGATCGTAGCTTTATTCGTAGCAACGACTAATTCGTTGCGAGTCGTGTGCCACAGCTGCGATGGCGGCGCGGCGGAAGTGGAGGAACGAGAGGCGAACTCGTTCGATGACGATTCGTCGAGATTCGAGTAGCGTGGAATGATATTGGTAATCTTGCGAAGTAAGTTAAATAAGAATAAGATTGGATGAGAGAGTGTATAGAAGGCAGAGAGAGACGCAAAGTATATCCAAAGTAAGTGTCGTGGTGTTCGAAGAATGAAACAAATCTCTATTATTCGATATTATTTCGATGATTATGTTGATAAAAATTTGAATTAATAATATTAGATATTGTAGATTGCTCTTCTGCAATAATTTTTCTCTCCTCTTCGAGAGTAAAATATTAGTAAAATAACGTTGGTTGAATTGTAAAGGAGATTCTATTATTTTTATATATCATGTTATATTTCGTATTTGAATTAAATTAAACTTATTGTTTCAAAAATAATAAAAGTGATACACTGGTATATAATCCAGAGACATCGGTTATAGTTTTTTTTTTTTTCTGTCTCCATTTCAACGATAACGTTGAAATAACGGACGTCGATTTCGTCTCTTCAATAAAAGTTGCCCGAAGGCGAAGAGGTCATCGGGATCGAACTCGTTTTGCCAGTTACAGATCGCGTTCTTCTCGAGTTTTGCTATATTCAAATAGTTTTTTCCTCGGCCTTCTTACTTGCTCGCTGAATCTTCGTCGATCCGTGTACAACACCGTGACAGTGACAACTTGTCCAATCCAACTTAATAATAGAGCTCCCCGTTGAAAGTCAATTTTTGTGTCCCTCTTTCTCTTCTTTCCCTTCAAAGATTTATTCTTTGAGCCGTCAGTCGTTGAAATTGTTGAAATTAAAAAAAAAAAAAAAAAGAAAAAAAAAACTCAAAGTCAAATAGACAAGCTTTTCAACGATATCCATTCAACCATTTAATTTTTTTTTTAAAAATGTCTCGAAATTTTATGCCAATTTTTTTCATTCCTCTTCTCATTCATTCTTCTCATTATATTATATCAACGTTGAATAATAAAAATTTTTAACTCAATTTCTGATTTTAATAATTTAATTCGAAATTTGGAATGTAAATCGAAAGAAAATAAAAAATTTCTAATTTTATACTACTAATAAACTACACTTAATAATTTAAGTTAACATATACACTTATGTATATGAAATGCGAAATTTCCCAAGAAACAAAAATTCCCAATTTTTGAAAAAATTGTATCAAGAATGCTATATCATCGACGAAATTCGAACAAGAGATTCCTTAGAATCCGAACGCAAAGAGGTGGGTTTCGTGCGAATTCGTTACAAAGTCGAAATCCCACTTCCACCGACCGGTCACGTAGACCTTTCGAAACTCTAAATCAGCGAGAAATTAAATCGACCGTGCCAGTTTCGTCCGCGGGTTCGTATTCTTACGATGGACAATGTGCGACAATGCGAGTCCCACTCGAGGAAACCATGCGAAAAGAAAGAGAGGGGAGGGGAAAAAAAGAAGACGAAAAGACGAACGATCCATGAAGATGCAAGGGTGGACCACACAAGTGACACCAAGTGCTTCGCTGCTGGTGAAATCATCGATCATACGATTCGTTACCATCGATTAAGTCGTTAGAATCGACGAGGATGCGATTGCACCTTGTCAAAATCCTTCGACGATGTAGAATCGAGATATCTCGAAACGTATTATTATCTCGAGAGCGAGAGAGAGATAGAGTCTGAAACACGGGGCCTCCGTGCAACGAGGCACGCACCTGTCCAATGTTAATGGCGCATAAATCCAAGCAAACGTAACGAAACCACTATGAGCCCTTAATTTATCGCCCCGTGGGCGTACATCACTGGGCCACGGAAATGGAAACAGATATACAGCGTAATGTAGTGTCGTCGATCGATGGAAACTTGTTAGAATTTAATCTTGAATGGGAATAGCGTTTGATAACAAGGTGTCACACAGCTGCTCGTAGAGGAAACTTCTGGCCTTTTAATATTAACGACGATGAAATTGTATAAAAATTAGTAAAAAGAAAATTTAGTAAAGATTGTAAAATTGATTGGGCTTGCAATTAAAAAAATTAATACCAAGAATCAAAAGTGATAAAAATATTCTTATAACGATTAATCTCTTAACAAATTTACAACGAATATAATCTTAACCTCAAACCTCTTCTCAAAATAATTTAATTTATACGAATAATTTAATACGAAGAGCCGATCATCGCTAAACAATCAAAATCCTACCTCATCAGATCGTAGAAAAACGAAAAGTAAGAATATGACAAAGCTTTATCCACGAGGCTATCAAACATCGATTGTGTCTTGCACGAACAATTCCTTTCATTCGAGGTGGCATTCCTCCGACAACAATGCGCAAGGTGGGTCGAAGAAACGGAGAGGCTGCGCAGGAAGTTATTTTTATTTATAAACGCCGAAAGAGGTGTACACGGTCACCTCGCCTCCCAGTTTTTTTCCACTCGTTGCGCTCGTCTTTACAGTTTTCTCGCATGGGCACACCTCAAGAGGCGCCTGCTCTCGCGTCTACGAAAGACGGGAAGAAAGGAGAAAGGGAAGCCACTTCTCGCAGCTGCACAATCGTCGCCCACGGTGCCAAGGTTCATTTAACTTGGCAAATACACAACTCTTTAACGTTGTGTCGCGTTAAACGTCATCCACCTAGGCTGACTAATGGACACTGACAAATGCCGGTCTCGGAGGATTCCGGGGCTTGGTCCTCCACACCTTCGCATTCTACTTTTGTATCTCGCGGCTACGTTCGTTACCTCCGTCAGCGTTATTTAAACCGGGGTGTAGAATTTCTCGACATCGTCACAGTTAATCGAGGTTACGATGTGTCAAGAATGGTCTCCAGAATGGTTTTGAAGTATATAAAATTTGGTAATTGTTTGGCAGAATTTTTTAAGTCAAATTTCACTGTTTAATATCAATATAGAAAGGTTGGAGTATGGATTAGATTTTAATAAATTTATAAAAAGGAAGTATCTTTGACGTTTAAAAAATAATTGTCTTTTTTTTTTGCAAACAATTTAACCGAAACTTAAGCTAACCTATCAATAAATTGAACACGACGATGATGTTATTTAAAACCTAACCTAACTTTTTTAGTAAATCGATAAAGACAGTTATGCTACTTATGAATATATCTCAGTTAAATCAAAGTTAATTAAAAAAAGAAATTGTGGAATAATGTAAAATTAAAAATCTGCTTAAAGAACTTATTCGCGTCTTTCAGAATTAAATAAACTTCCTCCGATTCTTTCTTCGAAATAACAAACAAAGCTTTCGAGCTATCGATCTTCCAAACTTATCAAAACCGACCAAAAGACACGACTCGGTATCAACACGACGAACATAACGAGTAAGGAACACGCTCGTTTCCGGATCGTCGCGCCGGAGCCGAAATTCGATCGTGTCTGGATTACGAGATAAAACATAAAACGCGTTTCCCTTTTCGAGTCGAGGAGAGGAGAGGAGAACAATATACCCATCGAGAGGGACGACGAGACGTTCCTTCGACGGTGGATCGTCTAAGCAGCTACACGTTGTCGGCCCTTCCCCATTCACCTACTACTTTACTCATCCTCTTCCTCCTCCTCCTTCTCCTCCTCGTTTTCTGTCGTGCAGCCGGTGCACACACGCGCGCGCCGACGATCCACGCGACCAGCAACAGGCTGCCGACGTTTCTTTCCCTCCTCCAGGATCCTCGTGCCTCGTATATACGAGAACCTCGTGCCGATGGATCATTTTATTGCGTTCCTGCTCTCGGAAGCAGAAAGCCGCCGCTTCTCTGCACGCCACCGGTTATCGCAGTGTTTCCCAACCTTTTTTTTTTTCAGACGCGACTGTCTTTCCGTAACAACGTAAGATCCGAGATTCTTTCTACTTAATCACGTAAAAATGCATTTTTAATAGGTTAAAGTAAGTATAACGTTTTATTTCCAATGGCGTATCACGTAGTCTTATATTTTAGAGGTTAGGTTAGATTCTAGGTTAGATAGAATTTAAATAAGTGTCCATGAATCGCCATATGGTAACATAGTTATGATTTTATGGTTGAGTTGATTGTGGCTCTTAATTTTAGGCTTTTATAAGAGAATCACTTTGTGTAATATACGATTTCAAGTTAACATGTGCAGTTTCAAGTGCATATGTAAATTAAATAGAAATATTAAAATGATATATAACGTGTAGAGTGATTTTAGAGGTTAGGTTTTAAAATAAAATCCGCAAATTATATTTTAATGTGAATTTAAAAAATCTCTATGGTGTTCACTGTGAAGTATTTCTTGATTATTATCATAATTTTATGATGGTGGATAATTTTCTATACGAACAATTGCAAATAAAGATAAAGTTTATAAGTTGGGAATCCATAGTTTATCTGTTTTTCTCCTTTCCCGAGTTTTTTCGGTATCTTTCTTTGCTTTTTCCCTTTTTTTTTTTTCGTAAACATTCACTTCAGTTTTTCACGAATAGGTCAGCATGGCTGGTCTCTTTGGCGACAGGATGAACTTCAAACGAGCCGGACCGTGCCACTTCTTCGAGCATGAACAGGAAGAAGTCGAGTGGCCGTATGGATCTCGTCGAACTGGTCAAATTTTCGAGCAGACTTTAGGAAAACGATCGACTCTTTTATGGCTCGTGAATGCCGCAAGACGTTTCAAGGAGACCCGTTTGAACCACTTGCTTTGCGATTTCTCATTTCCTCCATTCGAGGGAATTGTTTGAGACAAAAGCGGATGCGCGCTTCATTTCGACGGAAGATATTTGGAACAACGATCAAAATTATTAAAAAAAAGTAGTAAAATAATTTTGCCAATGCTGGAATTTGAAATATCTATCTCGAATTATTTCGAATGTAATTCTTGAAAATATTACAGATATATTCTTTAGCTTTCAAACGCGATCAATGAATATCTATTGAATATCTAATGAATATTCTGCAATTCTTATTACCCAAAGAAAACGATTAAAAAAGAAAACGATTCTTGTCACCGAATTTTTATCAGGACAGGCGTTGCAGTCTTTTGTAAACTCGAACACACTTCTCCATAGAGTCGTTAATATTTGTTTCTTGATTCGCGCTTAAGCAGGTGTTGGCCACAAGGGCGGCATTGTGCCGGATTTAGAATCGCCCACGCGCTAGCCAAATCTACGATCTTACGATCTAACAGAGGGCGATATTCGTGCTTCCGCATCCTGTCCTCGGCTTGGCATAATTTTACGTAATGCCGCGACGCGTTGCAGGATCCTTTGTCGTTATTGGTCGCGTTTTTTTGATCGCGTTGTCAAAGGTGACGTCTGCATTTGGCGAATTGACAGCTGCCACCGTTTCTTCTCCGATTCCTTTATACGTGAAAAAGATCACGGATCGAGGTGAACGTTTTGGAAACGGGATTTAAATTATTTGATTTTTTTTTTTTTTATGGAGATACGTGACGAATTTTCTATTCTTTCATTTTCTTTTTTCTTTTTTTTATATCTTTCGTGTTTGAGAGAAATATTGATCATCTTGTTGACATTATTGATACGATATCAATAGATAAGGTAAGATATATTCTTATATCTATATAAAATTTATCTTTTTTTTTTTTAATTTAATGCTTATATAGGATTATCCTTTGCATAAATTATAATTATTTTATATAATGATGAATAAATACGTAACGTATAAAAATATAATTATAAATGAAAGATAGAAACAAATGTAGAAATATTTGAAAGTCACGAAAAGGAAGGAAGAAAGTACAATATTTTTCGATTCGAAGAAAGTCATCGAATCAAACCGTTCCATCTCTCTTCTCGAGATCTTTTCTTGACAATGAAGTTTATTTGCGGCACGCGTTCGGATCGTGATAGAATGAGAAAAGAAAAAAAAAAAAAAAAAAAAAAAAAAAAAAAGAACCATCCACAAAGCTCGATCCCCGATACTGTCAAATTTATCCTCGAAGATTCGAAAATCCTTGGATCCAGAAAGAGGCCAGATGCCGAGGCATGCTTCGATGATCAAACTTAATGATATTTATGCAACGTGCGTGTGCCACGTACGTTCCTTCCATCTCGTCCTGGATTTTCAAGCTCCTTTATGACGCTACTTTTTTTCAATTTTTCTTTGTGAGTGCTATGGCTTCATGGAGCAGAGATAAAAATAATCGGATAAAAATGGAACTCAAGGATGTTTAAAATTACGTTTAAACTCGTGATTTATTGGCAATGAAAATTTATCACATCCCGACATTCACAACCTGCGTTTCTTAAATTAAATACGTGGATCAAATTTATTCTATTTATTACTGTTTGAACAAAAATTATCAGTTTGCCCTAATAAACGTTTAATTGTATGGTGGTTTTATTGTATATTTCAAGAAAGTCGTTTACGAGTCCAAGACTATCAATATTCAGATCTTAAAAGGGTTTACGATTTAAAAATTGCCATCTAAGCTGACCATATTTTCTGATATTCATCCTGCAAAATTCCTGATAAAATATATTTCTCTCTCTCTCTCCCTCTCCTCTCTCCTCCCTCTTCCTCTCTTCTCCCTCTCTTCCTCTCTCCTCCCTCCTTCCTCTCTCTTTATACGCCAAGAGTATTTTCTAAGCACTTAACCATTTAATGGATGGTCGTTAAAAGGATTAATAGCCGCGGAGAAACGAAAGGCGCTCTGGTGGACGGATAGAAGGGGTGAAAGGTGCACGCCCCTTTCCTTCTTTTGACCAATCCAGCGGCGAAAGCTCGGCCGGCATGCATAATTACACGAAAAAAGAAGCAGACTCGACAGATGCTGCAAAGGGTTGGCGAGCCACGGTGAAGTCGGGATCGAGGAAGGGTTAAATGAATCGAGGCGCTTTGATTGGTCGGGTAGGGATAGGGTGGACAAGAGGACACGAGGAAAGGGTTCGGTTGAATCGATGCCGCTCGAATCGGCCATCTTAAAAATCGATTCTTTTGTTTGCGCCCCGTTATATAAAGTTTCGGAGATTTTTTTTTTTTTTTTGCAATCTTCAATATCAATATCAATCCTCTGTTAATATTGAATCGTTGAATCGAAAAAGAAAGTTTGTCTATATATATATATATATTCTTTATAAGAAGTTTATTTGTTTATATATTCTGAATAAAATTTAAAACTTAGATGTTTCTCGAGAGAAAATTAAAATTTTACGGAATAATCAAAATGATCTTCCTATTTTAAGTAGAATTTTATTTGTGTCTTTGTGATGTGCAGTATGTAAATTAGATGTGAGATAAGTTAATTTTTAAAAAAATGTATATATATATATATATTTTTTAATTATTATAATCTTGTTCATCTCACAAGAGATGATACGTTTTTGGCCGTCGTTGTTTTTTTTTCCTCGTGAAAAACTACAAAGAAGCCCCATAAAGCGCGCGACCTTACAGAGATCGGGTAAATGGTGCTTTAAAAGTTTTCGGCACGGGATGGTGCAAAGTTTAAACCGGGGCACATGATTAATGATGTCTAGATAATCGTAGCTGAGCCACTGGATCCGAGAAAGCCTTTAAAATAATCCCCATAAAATTACACCCTAATGCCGCTCCCATTAATCCTCCATCTTATTTTCCAAGAGGCAGGCATCTCGTCGTGGAATTTCGAACCTCGAATTGTTGAAGCCAGCGTAAGAGTGCTGACGAAACCGAGATTAGTGATTTCCTCTTTCCTTTTCCCCGCCAACAATTTTCAATTTTTTCCCCCCTTTTTCTGATTGCCATCGTGATTGAATGTCCTTTTACTTATTCCAAACATCAGTTTTTTAGAAAATTAAAAGAACGATTTATCTTTCTCCCTTTACGCTTCTCAATATATATTTCTCGATATTTATTCATTAAACACATCCATTTTGAAGATTTAAAAAAAAAAAAAAAAAAATTGTTGGATTCATTCTTCTGCATTCGTTTCTTTTCCATTCGAAAAGCGTAGAAAACTGTGGATAATTCTATGCGACGAATTCATCAGCATTGTTGAAATATTGCTCGATAATGCCCCACGACCATCGATCCCAGCAGAATCGAGGGGAGGGTGGTTGGAAAGTGGTGGTGGAGGATCTCTAGACACGTTCTTGGCATCGAACTTTTCCTCCCCAACGCGTTTAAGCCGGCGGCACTGCCGGAATTAATTATTTAGGGGACAGAAATGGCACCCCTTGTCCACCCCCTCGATTCTTTCCCGCCCCTTGCCCGCTGTCTCTCACCGTCTTCGACCCCCTCCCCTCTTCCACGAAGATCGTGGATCGAGCCTAACCCGAGGGCGAAGATATAATTATGGGCGGTGGGTGGGCTTCAAGTATTCATGTTTTCATTACGGCATGGGCCTTCTCAGTAGCGTTCAAGAAGAAGAGGAAGAGGAGTGGAGGGGGGAAGGAGAAGAGAAGAGATTTCCACCCTGACACCCTCCTCCTCGTGTCCTCCTCGTTTTGCGTCCGAGAGAGAGAGAGAGATTCTTCTTCTCTCCTCTTTCTTCCTTTCCTCGTTCCATTTCTTTTCGTGTTGACACGCGTTTAATCTGCCCTTTTGCAATTAATTTCTTCGGAGTTTGGACGGAGAGAAGCAGAATCCGTGTACATTACGAATGGGAGAGAGTAAATTGATTCGGTGTTTAAAATAACTAGGGATCCTGTTTCTCGATAATTTGCTTGGATACGTGTGTGAATCTGTGTGTGTGTTTATTTTAAGAAGCGAAGGCAACGAGTTTGCGATGAGAAATCGAAGAAATTTTTATTTTCTGAATCAGATTGATCGGATATAAAAAGAGTTGTACACGCGCGAATTAAATATTTTAACATTCAAAAATATATGTTTTTAATTAAGAATGTATATATATATAAGCCTCTCAATTGTTTTCTAGAAAGTAAGAATACACTCTATTTAAAAAATAAAAAATTTCCAATTCCAATGAATGCATCATTCGTCAATTTACATTTTGTGCTCCATCTACGGAGCGTTACCTTCTCTTAATTTAAAAGAAAATATCGAGAATATTTGATCGTCTTCGTCTTCGTCCCGCGCGTTAACTCATCTCGCGTAAAATATCGCGGGGAAGGAGAAAGAAGAAGAAGAAAGAGAGAGAGAGAGAGAGAGAGAGACGTTGAAGATGGCTGGCCGGCCACAATTTTTCTCACCAGAGGCGAACGCTTTGACCGAAGGATGGCCGAAGGGGTCCTTTCCCATCCCCCCTGCTCCCGGTGTTTTTGCCCGGCTCCGTTATCTCTCCTCTTTGTTCCTCACCGTTCTCGCACCCTTTGTCCTCCCTTTTGTAACTTTCCACATCTTCCGTCCATTGTCTCTCGCCGCTTTTTTGCAAAACGTCGCTCGACCCCCTTCTTCCCGGCTAAATTAATCGACGCCGTTTTCCTTCCACGAGAATGCGACCGGGAAAGAGGATCAGCCATTAAAAATTCCTGAATCAGTGCCTGCTCGCCGCTGATTAACGGCCTATCCGACTCGCCGCCACCCTCCACTCGCCAACAATTCCCGGGGACGTTGGAAGATGATGTTGAAGAATTCTTCACAATTTATTGCCCGCCTCCGTTTTTATTTCTTTCCCTTGATCTTGGATGGAAAATTCGCTTTTTTCTCCTCTTCGATTCCTTTTTTTTGAAATTTTTCAAATGTGTATGATAGTAGATGTAGTTATAGTGTTATTTTTCTAGATAGAGGAAGGTGTGATTTCTCTTTTATTCAAATTTTATTCAATTCAATTTTAAGTTTTTCGATATAAAATTTTTTTAGATTCTTTAATGTAATTGTGTATTTTTCGTAATGGATGTTTAAAAATCCAAAATTAAATTGTTTGCTTTTGCAGTTTTTTATACGGGCAATATTAATTATATCTGAATTTCTTATTTCCCATCGTCGGCAAAATTCAACCAAGTCTCGGAGTGGGTGGTCCGTTTTAATAGGAAACTTCTAACGGTTATCTCGAGGAGAAAGCCGGCTGGAAGTGCAACGACGCAAAATGAATATCTTTTTAAAACCGCGTGTTTACTTTTCCTCTTCCTTTTAACTTCGAATTATTTTCTTTGATTAATTGGAAAACTTCTTCGAAATATCCAGGGAGGGAAAAAAATTCTTGTAATTGTAAACATCCTCTTGATATATAAACATCTTAGAAAATTTAAAGTTTACCTCGAATAATAAATTATCTTTTTTCAAAATTTATAAATTTGCTTGGTAATTTCAAAACATTATTAACCATAGATATATTTTCCCAATTTTTCTTTTTCTTTTTTTAACGTTCCTTCTAATATAACCAACTTCCTTTCGCAAAAAAGAAGTAAAACAAAAACTTTCATGAAATTTCTATTGCAATTAATTCCTATCTATCCATCTAGAGTTCAATATTCTTCCAACAACTTTCCATAAACCGAGAACCAACCAGGAAAAACAACAAATAAGAAAAATCGAGTCTCGCGAAACTACTGTGTATATTTCTCTGTACATCCCTTTTTTTTTTTCTCTTTTTTTTCGAATTGCAAAATCGATGTCTACCAACCATCAAGTCGCGTTAATATTAGACAAGCGTTGTTCGATGTCGTGACCATCAATCCGTCTCCCGATCCCGATCCTGAAACTTTCCTCGAGGAAACGTATCATTTGCGGGTCTCGTGCAAAACTCGCAGGAAAGGAGGGGAGGGGAAAGACCCCTTTGGAACGGAGAAAGAAAGAAAGAAAGGAAGGAAGGAAGGAAGGAAGGAAGGAAGGGAGAAAAAGAAACAAAAAAAAAAAGAGAAACAAAGATGGTCGGCATCGGATACCGCGTGGCTATCGATCGCCGGTAGGCACAGTCAGTCGAGGGGGTGAAACTTATTGGTCAGTTGCATCGTGCACATCCTCTGACGAGGGGGTTAGCCGCACGGACGATGGGGGAGAAGAGATCGTAAGAAGGGGATTGTAACCCTGTATAGATGTACGGTTGTGGGATGTCCCCGCACGATTCATTTTCCGGAATTATGGCTACGAGCTGATGCTACACAATTTCCCCCACCCCTCCTCCTCCGTTGTCTCTTCCGTGCCCTCGTTCGTCACGTTGTTCCACCACGTTGATGGGAAAAAATTTAATAGTTGCGAATAGAGTTGCTCCCATTCGTTGTTGAATCGCTTCGATTTAATTTATTGTTGAAAACAATAATAATTGGATATAGTTGTTTCGAAAAGCTCAGCTACGAATAAATGTTATAATAATATTATAATAATATCTCTTTTTTTTTATTTCTTTTTCTCTCTTCCTTTCTTTCTTTCTTTCTTTCTTTCTTTCTTCGTTCCAAAGGGATCTCTCCCTTCTCTCCTTTCCTGCGAGTTTTAATGACTGATTATTCGAAATTTTTATAATTTATTAGTTTTCCAACGAGCTAATTGCCCGACTCTCTCGTTGTTCGTTTTTCGGATCGATGGAAATTGTGAGATCATGTAAGTACGAATTAATAAAAATGTATCTGATATTTTCAATATGTTGGCGTATAGAATAATAATAATAATAAAATGAATAAGGAAGCGATTTCGTTAATCGTACAAAGTTCTCGCTTAAAAAAATAACTGCAAATCGTTAAGAAATATTCGGAGAAGATGTATTCGTTGAAGAGCGAGGAAGAAGGATCAGGTAGACCGCGGTGTAAAGTTGGGCGGTAAAAATTTAATACGGAAATTTTCTCGTTTCCCTTGGCGAGCGTTGGTGGAGCGCACAAAGCCGCCTCTGAATTCATAGAATATTTGATGCCGGTATGGACTCCCGTCGCTGGTCTCTCCAACTTTTTCGAACTTGCCGCCGAAAAAAAAGCGAGCGACGGAGAGAAAGAAACACAGAGAGAGAGAGAGAGAGAGAGAGAGAGAGGGAAAAGTACACGGAGAAAGAGATAAGATGGAAGGGGAGGGACGAAACTTTGTTGACCCCTGTGCGATACAAAAGTTGCAGAGCCCGCGGTGGATCGTGACCGGTGGATATCTTCGGGATCAAGGGTGTATCTCAGCGTTGCATTATTCCCCGCGAGGGACCCTTCGCGAAGAGATCGATAGCCCACGGTATCGCGAACAACTTTTGTTTCTCTCCAACTGCAACTGGATAAACCACGGTGGGGAAATAATGGGGTTTCAACGGACCACCACCTTTGTCGCCCGCCTCGCTTTCCGCCATCTTCCTCGAACGGGATTAAACCCTCGCCCGCCTCGATCTGACGCGCTCACTGAAAACTTTCTCCTTTTTTTTGCTCTTTGATCTTCGATGGAAAGAAGAGGAACATCCCACTCGTGGAATATTTATCGTCCCTTTGGATCACGAGTATTTTTTATGACGAATGAATAAGACTTGGGTCGAAGCGAATGTGGAAAGACGATTTTAGGATGCGAGAGTATTTTGTATGTTATTTAGTATGATAAGTATACAGTTGAGCTTCCGTATGGTAAATATGTGTATTTGATTTTGGATATATATATGTTATAAAAAATAGAAATATTGAAAATAAGATAGGGTTAAGGTCGAGAAATTTGTATATTCGGAATAAATCTTTGGAAACATTCGTTTAATTGCAATAATAATAACGAATAAATAAATTGTATAATTTAATCCGGAAGATGGTGTTTTTAACGTATTGTTCGGTTTCACGCCGATCTTGAAACTAATTAATCTTTCCCGTTGTTCCCGCGGAAACCTTCTTTGACGAGAAGTTTCCTTTAAGCAAACCGCCGACGAAAAACCAATTAATCTTCCGAGTTCTTGGAATCACGGAGGAAACACCGGCGTAAAATTAGCTAACACCATCAAGGGAGTCGTGGCTCCACGATCCTTTCGAACGTGATGCTGCAACTATGGCACCAAGATTGTTTCCCAACGGGCTACCAAAACTTCACGCGTGTCTGACTCGAACGTTGCGTTTCTCGAACGTGGAAATGCGCACTCATCAACAACACCTAGTGAAATTTTGCTTTTGCGAAAGTTTTCCTTCTATTCTTCCGTTCTTCGTTGTAAATTGAAATTAATCGAAAGGAATATATATATTTTTCTATATTATAATTCTATTATATTAATATTATATTAATATTATATTAATATTACAATATTATATTATATTAATATTATATTCTATAATTTAAATTTAAATCGCAAATATAACGAGTTATTAAGAACTTGAAACTATTTTAATTGTAATAATTAAACCCTTCTCTTATAATAATTTAACCCTTCTCTTTGATATAATAATGGTATAAATAAAAACGATCGAACGCAAAATAAAGATAATTCTTCCTACATTTCAAAATGAAAATTAGGAACAAAGGAAACGAGATGAGATAAATTTTCGTTCAAAACTTCTCTCTTATGCATCGAACAGAGATTATTCAACGATAAAGGAAAGAAGCTTTGTAATTCAATTTGGGGTTGAAAATCCGAAACAGTGTGGAAGGGGCAGTCCACCAAGGACTAGTTTTACCCGTGCCAAGTCGTTTCTTGTTGACCAGCCAAGGCTTACGTGGTAAGACTTTGAAGTTGGAAAGCTTCGCGAACGAGATTACGCGCGTCGAAAGGAGCTTTTCGACACTTGTGCGGTTTTTTTTCCATTCCAAGTTTTGGCCTTCACCCCTCTCTCTCTCTCTCTCTGGTCTCTGCTCCACGCAACTTTATGACAATCGTCGATTCTCCTTTTTTAACGATCATCACTGTTCTTTCTTTATCTCCATTATTCTTGTTTTTTTTCTTTTCATTTTTACCGCGACTTGGTTCGAAATCTACGAATGTCCTTTGCTAATTACGGAAGTGAGTTAAGTTATATAAGTGGCGGTTGTCGTGAAATGTCATCGATACGATCGATGGCGAGGAAGGTTTAATGGAAGGGTATAAATCTAAAGTTGCGAATAATTGTTTGATGTTAATTTTTAAAATGTTTCATTCATTGATTTTTTCTCTTCTTTTTTTTTTAAAGGGAATAATATTTTCCGAATTTTAACTCAATGATGAAGTTAAGATAAAATTATTAATTATTTAATTATTAAAATTATTAATTTATTAATTTATTAATTATTAATTATAATATTATTAATAATGATGAAGTTAAGATAAAATTATTTCGTCGATAATATCGAATAAAGCGAATCTTTTGAATAGAAATAAAGAATTATATTTATCCATTAATTAGAGAATATTTAAAAAATATTTAAAAAATTCAAAAGACCACCAAAGATCTGTTTTGGAGGGCAATATAATTGTTTGATGTTAATTTTTAAAATGTTTCATTCATTGATTTTTAAAGGGAATTTCAACAACTTTAGTTTCACCAATATTTCATTGATAATATCCGATATTATCGATAATATTTGTCCACTAATTAGAGAATATTTAAAAAAACATTTAAAAAATTCAAAAGATCATTAAACCAAATCTCTTTTGGCTTTTCATTAAACAAATGCAGTTACGCAGATCCAGTCGGGATCCAGATCGTGGATCATCCAAGAGCAACCGGATGATGTCAAAAACTTTTCAAAAGATTGTTTTCTGAGACTCTTATTCACCCAGTTTTCTCGATTTCTTTCTCTCATTCTCCACTTTTCCCCTCCATCCTCGCTCCACCTTTGTCCCGAATGATGAAGGAACACAGAAGCAGAGAGCACCGATCTCTCTCATTATCGGTACCGGCTAATTCACGAGTGTGTTCCAGGTTAAACGCCACCGGCCACCGCCTTCCATTCACTTTCGTGCGGAACGCCACCTACTTCCGCTCCACGCCGCAACGATCATCGCGTGCACCGATAATTATCGGCTTTTAGCCGCGCTCCTAGTTTTTCTAAAAAAACCCGAGCAGCCACCCTTCATTTTCCCAGGCTACATTGTCGTTGTTGGACGTCGGTTCTGGGAGGATTGCGAAGTTTTGAGAGGATTGTAAAGATTGGATCGATCGAAGAGGTGGGGGTGTACAGGTACACGAGTCGAGGAAATATGTGTGCGCGTGATTCAAGAGTTATATATTATAGGATAGAATATTTAGGAATATTGATATCAATAAAAGGGAGTCTGCTGTAAATGTTATTATTATGTGTAATGCTGTATTTATATTAAGTAAGTTTTTTCAACCTATTTCTATTCACCACAATTCCAATATCAAAACCATGGAATACAAAAATGATGAAAATCGCACAAATTAATTGATACGATCGTATCCATGATTAATCAATATAATAGAAATTGCATAAACAGAAGAATCTTCTTCAATCTTCAATTTGACAATTGATTTGATAAAATTGGATCACTTTTAACCCATACGTTATATTTCGATCGTGTTAACCAATCGTGTATAAAGACACCAAAAAGAAAGAAAAAAAAGAAGAGGGTTTGTATAAAGAGAGGAATTTTCTGGGCTACGAGCAAGCATTATGAAAGGGGTTAGGAACCGATCCCAACCTGTTCCCTCGAGTTTCCTTTTTTTTTTTTCCTCTCCCTTTTCCCTCGCGGTGGGAGAACGTTTAGCGACATAATGCTGGACCCGGTTGAAAGGGTTGCTTTTCGACGTATTGTGCGATCTCTCGGTCGCAAGGTGCCAGTGTACATACGTGTCGTATACCTGCGGTTTCACCACGAGAGACGAGCCGAGATAGAGAGAGAGAGAGAGAGAGAGAGAGAAAGGGACAGAGAGAACGAATGGGGCAGAAGGGTTACCCAAGGTTCCACTTTGGGTCTCTCACCCTTTCGAACCCTCTCTCTGAACGATTCTGACCCTACGATCCATCCAATGTGCCAATGCGCGTAACCGTAACAGGTGTCGTGCACACGCACGCATGCATCGAAATAGAGATGGCTAGAGAGGGTTAGAGAGACCAGGCAAGGATTAGCACCCCTTCGAGACAGGTGAATTTAACCCGAGACGAGACGAAAAAAAAAAAAAAAATATCCTTGTCCAGGAGATATAATCGTAATCGTGGGTCGAAGGAGGATGGATTCACTTGGATCGAGTAATTTGTTTTTTTTCGTGATTATCGATTGATTAAAAAATTATAGAAAATATCGTTGATTAATTCGTGCAAAAAATTCCAAGAAATTTGCATAGAAGATCCAAGCAAGATATTCAGAAGGTTAATGTTGTTAAAATCACTATGATATATTTATATCAATTTGCAGGGGACCCAAGTTGTCCCATCACGACTCAAGACCTTCGAATTCCCATCAATCTAATTCATTGATTTAATTAAACGACTCCCGATCGACGGGAATCATCTAAGCTAAACGCGTTAATAACCTCACCTCTTTATTTCGTCGTATACTAGACGGCCTCGCTCCGTCGTAAACACCGCCGACGGAGTTTTTATAGCGTTTTTTTCCAACCTGTCAGTGTCGCTCGTTCTGGCCAACTGCTTTTACGGTCCCACGATTTCACCAGCCACTTCATAAAACATCGATTTTCATCGCGCGTGCAACGATATATCGCTTTTCAATTATTGCGTTTTCGGGGTGTGAGCACGGGGAAAGAAAAAGAAGAATAAAAAATAAAGAAAAAAAAGGGAGAAAGAAAGAAAGATCGATAGAAGGGTTGTACCCTTTTATCGACCCCCTCTTCCATCTCCACGAGTGAGAATAGGTTTTCGTGGATAGATTTTTTTTTTTTTTCCACGGGCGAAAATTACGCTGTTTCTCTCGTATGGTGTCTAACACGTCCCACTGTGAGCAGGTATACTATATCCGATCACGGCGATGAGAGAGGGTTGCGTGAAAAAAACGTGGGGTAGCCCTTTGGCTTTAATCCATTACACGACGTATTAATTCATCTTCTGTGATCTCCAGGTAGCGGGCCTTAAAAAAGAAAAAAAAAAAAAAAAAAAAAGAAGGAAAAAAGAGGAGAGAGAGGACGGGCCAAAAAGCCAGAAAACGTGCCACGCACGCGTTCAGGTAGGCCGAAAGGGGTCCGCCACGAGGCTCTCGTAAAAAAGCCGAGTCGTGAGAGGAGAGGAGAGGAAGGAAGAAGGAAAAGGAGAGGAAAAGAAGTGGGAGAGTTGATGGAGACGCGACGAAATTGTACATCGTAAAGTACCTGCTGCTGAAATTGTTTTTTTTCTTTTTCTTCTTTTTTTTATGGTTAAGATTTTTCTTTTTTTTTTTTTTTGGAAGGGAGGGGGGCAATAAAGACGTCGGCTTGGAATTTTTTCCGTCGTGACAAAAATTATGATTATGGCTATTATGACGGGGTTCAACGGGGATAAAGAAAGAACTTGATTATCTCATTAATTTTAATCATCTTGTGTATAATTTTTATCTTAATTGTACGAAAAAAACGCGGTTCTTAAATAATTTTCATCGAGTTTTCAATTCGCATTTGTGACCGATTGAACGTAAAATTAACATTAATGAATTTCGGGTTGATTCGTGTTACTCTTTGAAAAATGTAGAAACAATATTTAGAAATCTATGCGAAAATATTGGATTTCTGAAAAAGATAAAGATCATTTTCCATCTTCGAAAGAGAGGAAGAGAGAGAGAGAGAGAGAGAGAGAGAAAGAAAAAAGAACGGAAGAGGGAATGAAATGGCTCGTGGCAGAAAAGTTGTTTCCGTCGAGCGTAGATAAGCAGAACAATTCCTTCAAATAACACGGGCGAGGGAAAGCTGTGGAATACAGAAGCGGAAAGATATCTAACGTTAAAACTTTAGAACATAGAGAGAGGAGCGTACAGCTGCTCTGCCTCATTCTGGCAGGTTTCATACCTAAATGACCGCCATTGTGGTTACTTGTTTTATCTGGTGCTTCAACCATTTCCTTCCACCATGACTAAGAACACACGATCATTCTCTTCATCACTTCTGCTTATTATTCAAAAGAAATACAATTTTCGTCGATCTGAAATAACAATTGATCGCACAACAATTTACTGATAAAATTGAATTTTAACGATTAAAAAAATTTAACTTTATTTGTTACGAATAATTTCAATACAAAAAAAAAAAAAAAAAGAAAAAATCCGCTCTATCTAAAGAAATTTAAATTTTCTTTAAATCGAAGGAAATACGCGATATAATCGAAACGTTGTACCATATATACACTCACCAGATGCCAAACTCACCCTTCTTTTCACGCAACTCGTTTCACGAGTTCTTCTCTTTCTTCCTCCCTCCTTCCCTAACTTCTTTCGCGTGTTCCAACGCGATTTAATGGCAGCGCACGTACGGTCAGTGGCAAAAGTAACGGCTGGATGGACACCTTTTCTTCTTCAACCCTCTTTTTCGGGTCAGATCGGACCTGGTTACGTATTATAGGCCCTTTACGACTCGGACGTCCACCCTGTCGGGGTCAAGGGGTTGGCCAGCTGGCGTTGGACGGTTGTGCAATCTGCACAACACGGAGGACCCCTCCTTTCTCTGACCATAGACGGCAAGCCTAAAGGGGGCTGTTCGATGGATAGATTGATAGAGAGAGAGAGAGAGAGAGAGGTTGGCAGCCTGTATGATCGGGGGTTGGTTGGCGTCGCCGCTAACGTCGCTCATTGTCCAAGCTCAATGGCCGTCTGTCCACCGCCATTGTTGCGTCTGATTTCGGCCGGGCATGCGAGACACCGAGTCTACGTCGCCCTACAAGATAAACTTATCGCTCACGCTTGCTCGATATGCACGGATCTAACCCATGATCCGTGATTTATGTTGGGAACATTATGCGGCGATATCGAAGGCTCGTCACCTGATTCGTGACCCGATGTTATCCGAAAGATCGGTAATGGATGAGTTACGTTTGGGTTTGATTCGGTTAATTGTTTGTGAATGATCGAATGCATGTATTTAGATATAATTAGATAGTGTTTGGAAAATGAGAATTTATGTATTAAAAAAGATATCTCATATTATCGCTCGAAAATTTTTAAGGCTGTTATTTGGATTTAGAATTTTTATTATTTTCAATCAAACTTTCACCGTGATAAATTGATATAAAATAGAATATATTTAATAATAATTGATATTTCAAGAATCGATTTATAACAAAATTAATAAGGTATTGAATAAAACTAGGAGATTCAGTTTGATTAAAAAATAATTTGTGATGTGATTAAATGTGGAAAATGTAGCAATAGCTTTTTCAACTATATTATATACTATATATAATTTATTTGTAGAAAAATTGCAGTGTCGGACAAGCGAGAATAAAATACTTAATTCGATTCTATATTATTTTTTTTTTTTTTACAGATACCCTGTCAATTTCATCTTTAATTAATATTGCCAACGAACTGTTATTTTTTCCAAAGAAGACATATATAGAAATTGACTATTATCACTCTTCCAATACCAAAAAGATTGTTAATCTTTTTAAAGATGAAAATTTCAAAGGTGCATAAATTTCGCGTGCTCTTGGGAGTAACGGATATACCGTTATAACGGAAAACAAAACGTGTAAAAACAAAACGATGTCGCGAAAGATTGGGCGATGCTCGTCGAGAGCATTTTAAGCAGGCCGAGGACTCATTAGGCAGCCAGCTTCGCACCTTTCCTGCGCGGAGATGACGTTTCCGGTGAGTTACGGGATCTGTGCGTTGATATTTCGGGACGTTTTGAAATTTATGCCTCGGCCCACCAACGGATATATAGGTATTTCTCCAGTGGGCAGGAAACAAGTCACGGCTTCCTACGAGGAATATTCATGTTCAGAAGTAGATTGACGAAGCTATTGTTCATAAAGATTGGAGAAGGCAGGAAATGGAGGGAACTATGGCGGGAATATTAATCAGGAATATTTTTCGAAATTTTCCTTCGAACGATTTTGAAAAAAAAACTCATCGACGAGCTTTGTTTCTTAATTCTCAATTATGCATTTTTTTTTTTTTATAATTAGAAACGCAATTATCCTTGATTAGATTATATGTACAAATATTTTAATTAGATAATTTTCTTCAAAATGTTTAAGCAGATTTATTTTATGATTATTCTTCAACTTTAATTACGAAATTAAATTTGTCTTTAATTAAATATTATCAAAAGATGAATTTTACTATTATATTTTAAATTTTGTACCCGTTTTTTTTTTAATATTCGTTTCTATTTTTGCAAATATTTTATAAAAATATATCTTGTTTTTTAAATGAATTCGTATAATGATTTGATTCGATCAAGGTTTATTTCAATTATATTATCGCGAACAAATTGATCACGTAACGTACACCACCATTTTGAAAAGCAACACCGCCATCGCTGTGATTCAACCCTTGCACAACCCTATCCCTAAAAGGGTCTCTCGTGTTCAGCCACGTCCGCTCACCCCTTTATTCGAAGAAAAAGGCCGCTGTTAATTCGTGCCGCTGTCACAACACGGCCATTCTGCCGTGCATCAATCTGTTCCTTTATTGGCTGAAATCTAGATCGATTTCCATCTAGCTTCGATGTCGTTTGAACAGACAGGGTTAATTAATTACAACACAGCTGTCATACGAAACGTAAATTTAAAAAAAAAAAATTACTTTCAAGAATAAAAATTACATACATTCAATAGAATGATAAACCGTTTGATTAAAATTTATCTTTTTTTTTTCAAGATATAAAATAAAATATTTGAAACATTCCTTGGAAATTCTAAAATTAGATATAATTTAGATATAATTTTTCCTCGAGAAAAAAATGATAAAAGAAATATTAGATCTTATACACAAAGGTGCATAAAGTGTTAAAGTACAATTAATTAAGATGGAAAGATCACACGTTTTAACCGTTATAGAAAGCATAGCCGACATCCCATATATATATATATATATATATATATTCGAAAAAGTAACGTGACTACAGAAGCGAAAGCCGGTTCTCGATTTTCATGTATTATACGTGACACGTGATTCTTACGACAGTTATACACGCGTGTTCTCGAGAATTAATTCTTTGTCGATCTGATTCCGACTTCAGGTTGCACCTGAAGATTCTTTCGTGCACCTTTCTACCTGTCTGCCATATATCGAGACATCTAACAGGTTTCGATAACGTACGAACGTGCGAAGAACATCGTTACATTTTTATGGCTCGTAGAAACGGACGGTGGAAAGGTGATCAATAAGAATTAGTAATAGTCACGTAACTTAGAACCTGTAAATTAACATATTATTATACCTTTTCGTGTAAACTTTTCCAACGAATATTTATTATTCATTTATTTTGCGATTTAAATTCAATTTTTGTATATTTCTTTTTTCTCCCTTTAAAATTCTCAATGTTTTGGCAATTAGAAATTTCAATGCGAAACGTCAGTCAATTTAAGTTCAATTTGAAATTATGTATTGTAAATACATATATTGTATATATTGCTCTAACTCTTACGTTAGAGTTCGTCGTAGAGAAGCGATATTTTATAGCGTATAAGATCGATCGAGTGTTGTTTACGTTCTTCCATTGGTTACTTATAACGTCGTTAAGGTAATAACATTCTCGATTAACATCGTTTCACGTTAATGTCCTCGATATTAACTACATTGGTTTAAAACATTGATGACCGCTTTTTCAACTCCCTTGAACGAAATCAATACAAAATTTCTTATACGTTTTAATATTTTCGAAGCAAAAACATAGAAACACTAGAAATTTATATTATAATTTATGTTTTATAGAAAAATTAATATCAACATATTTCACCAATAATAAGGTAATTAAAATGAACGATTATCTCGAAAATTCATTCAAGAAAAATAGATCGAAAATTTCCTCCTCTATCCCTTATAATATAACCCAATGCCTCGAAGAAGGTCTGAAACGGTGACAAAAATGAGGTAAACCGTCTCATCGGTGCGATTGCCAGCGTGAAGGAGTACGTACATCATCCACGCGTTTTTATACGCGAGCAACGAATCGATGAAAGGATTCGAGAGTGATGGATATATATATATATATATATATTTTCCATCATTGTTCCCGCACGCGCCCAACGTAAAAATAAAAGAGCGCCGTGGCTCGATTCTCTCCAACACCCTATTCCGCTCTTCCTGCGCCCTCCCTGTTAAATTTTCACTTTTTTTTTTTTTTTTTTTTCAGAAAACAGTTCCCCACATCCTCGTTTCCTCCAAACCTCCATCACCCATACACGCAGATGCGTGGTTTTTCCCTTTTTCCAACTTTCGATTCTTCGCTCGATAATCCACCTTCTCCCTCCATCCTTTTTCTCTCTCTCTCTCTCTCTCTCTCTCTTTTTCTAGATTTTCAAGCGCCGTTTGCACGCTTCGTGGAACGACCCTCGCGCGTGTAACGAATCCGCGCTTTTTTCGCTCTTTTTTCCTACCAGAAATATCCAGTTTTTGGGGTGTAGCGTGCGCGCGTGCGCATTGAGACCGTCATACAAGGACCGTCGAGGTGGAGCGAAAGAGACGGATGGAAGAGAGAGGGCCGGATTCGAAGGAAAAAAGTGGTTAAAAATATGTAAACCGACGTGGACGGGATAGATAGCACGTGGAGACGGGAAAATAGGGAGACAATGTGTCATCGGCACGCGCTTGTCTCTTTCTTTCGGGGTTCTTTCCGTGATCCAGCGAAGGCTTTTTATGGAATAGTCGAGGGGAGGATCCTGCAAAGGAGGAAACAGCGAAAGTGTTAAAGTTGACTTTTAATTATGATTGTTATCTGGAATCTGGAAATTATCTCACAGAATGAATTAATCAAATTATTATAATAATTATAATAATAATTAATCAAATTCTTTTTCTCAAGTGTAGTTTTCTTTGATGGATTAATGATAATTTACGAAACGATGGATAATAATAAAGAAAAATTTTTTTTAAAATCTGTTTTTTCTTTTTAAGAACAGACGATTAGCAGCAGCTGTGGATGGAACACGTTCACCAATTGTAACGGAATTAGTGACTGTTACTCGTTACATGAAACGTTACTGGTTAAGGATTAGGGAGGGAATGCCTTAGATCGCTTTAAAGTGACTTTTATAGCGGGGGTGTTCCGGTATTTTTAGCCGTTCGACGGTGGCACGCGCTTTCTTTTCTTTCAATACCGACAAAGCATCTGTCCTCGGTTAACGTCTCTCCCTCACGTGAACATAGTTATACGCACGTATATGGTGGTTTATTGTCTCGATTGAGAAATGGGATTAAGTTACTCGTTTAAAAGGAGAGAAAGCGAATATGAATATCGAGGGAATAAGAAGACTTTATCTTTGTTTGTTAACCTCGTGATATTATTAGTTCGCAAATTTGACGATGATCACGAAGTGAATATTTATTATTGCATTATTTATTAATAAAATGCAAGAAATTCTACTCTACTTGTAGATGGAGCAGCGATTAGACTTATGTATCGGTATCATTATTCAGATAGTTATCCGGCTAAATTTCCACGAGATAAGAGATCGTATTGGAAGAGAGCGATCAGGAAGCCACGAAGGATCGTCCATTAAGGTAAGCCTACCTAACCCTCTCGAGTGGGTTCACGGTTGACGATCGTCCGTCAGACGTTATCCTCGATCGGTAATTGGCGAACTTCAGACGAATAATTTTCATTCATCGGTATATACCAGCCAGTAATTATATGATACATCGGATTCGGCTAATGGGGAACACTCGAAGTCTCGGAGACTCGGTGTAATCGATGACATCGAGCTAATCGATTCACGATGCAAACTCCTCGACGAAACTCCTCGTCCTATTGCCATTCCATTTCTCCTCTTCCTTATTCGATATCGAAATATGAAATAGAATTATTGTTTTAAAATTTATTTTATTTAGAGGAAAAGAGAACGGAAAAAAGAAAAATCAAGAGGAACTCGATTCAGAAAGAATTGGAGAAAAATGGAAAATTTTACGTAACGCAAAGGTTGATCCTTAAAAGTACAATTGAACCGTATCTGTACCTCATACGGAGGATTAATCTCGTAGTAGTCCCTCCTCCTAATATCTCCATTCAAGAAATTTATCTCCTAGAAGCACCATCCATGTGTCAAACAGGGGGTTTGTGGTGTGCAAAAAAGAAAACAGAGAGCCGAGATTCGAACCAGAGATCGTGGGCATATATTACATCGATACTTTTTTCCTCCTCGTCCAAAAGACTTCGTTCACCCTTGTGTACCAAGGTGTGGCCTCGAAGACCCCGTGATGATCATCGTCATCTTGCCTCTGTGGCGAGCCATCAACGCGTGCTAAGCACGAGCTCTTTTTTTCCTTTTTTTTTTTTTTTTTTTTTTTCTATTTTCCACACTCCTTCTCATCGTACCATCGTTCCTCTTTCCACGAGGGGATCCCCAACAACAACGAGACCGCCCCTTGTTTTATCTAAATTCCCTCCCCTGTTACCCACTCGTGGCTCGCCGATCTTTTCGGTCTATTTGGTAACATTTTTTTTCGAAGGGATACGATAATTCAGGTAAAGATGGAACAGTGAGAGAGAGTTTGTGTAAAGAATTTCCATCACTATCTATCGATGCTCCTTTCCTATTGAAACTGTAATTGATGCGCTTTGTATATCATTCGAAAGAGAATTTTTTAATACAATAAATATAAAGAAAAATAAAAATCCTCTAAATTTCTTTTCTCCGCGCAAATCGATTCGAATTCATTCGAAGATTCGTCAAAATCTACCGATATCGTCAATATCAACGTATCCACGATAATACCAACGTCAAATCTTCAGCAAAATTTCTCAAATTTCGCGGATTACTGGCGCGTTTTCGTCACTCGACCTTAGGAGAAAAATGGCCCCCTCCGTACACGCGGTACGCGAAGATAGCCACACCAGGGTGTTCCCCGATATATTTTTATTACCGTGATCGGATCTGGATTGGTCGGACGAACGCACCCTTGCACCCGTCCAACCTCCAACCGGAATCGAATTCGCGCCAGCGGTGCAATAAATCCCCACGAGCGGCTCTATCGTAGATTTATCATAGTCACGCATTCGCGTCTGCTCGACGATAATTGCAGAATCGTTGGTGTCCCTGCATCGCACAGATCGTTGGTCGTGGTTGCGTTTGGGGTGGACGTCACGAGGGTGAGAAAAATAATGATTCCTGGCATTTTTTTTTCAATAGATCGGAGGAGTGAGAGGGGGTTCTTGCGGTTCTTTCTGTCGAGAGAGGAAAAGGTTTGATTCGGCCGATTTATACTGGACGTTCTCTCTCCCTCTCTCTCACTCTTGTGACGGCACGTACAACCGCGATGTCGCACCTGTTCGAATGGAGTTCGAATGGGCATGAAAACAGACTGGAGATGTCGTCTACGATAGATTGGAATCGGGATTTTGGACCTCTCCTTTATTGCTCGTTTGTTTTTATTCGTACTATTGTATTGTAAATATACTTTCGTATATTATCATTTCGTTAAAATGAAAACAAAATAGAGTGTATTGGATCGAATGTATTGCGTCAATGATAAGGAAAAAATTGCAGGTTTGGTAATCTTTGCTTGCCTGATTTGTTGCCGAATTAATCATTAATTTCGTAAGTAAGATACGTTAAATCGATTATTTCAAAGAAATGAATATATTTCATCATGACGATAAGTGTAATAAATTCTCGAATACTGTTTCACTTGATGAACTGTTTATCTCGAAGTGTAAATTAAAATTACGCGAGACGAAATTGCGAGGCAATAAGGATTAAATTAAACTTGCGTCACGGATATATATATTTTCATCTCTGTCACGTAGTAGCACGATTCATAGCGTTTTCTATTTACTCGCGGATACCTCTACTTCCATCGAATTAACTCGCTAGGCTAATAGTCGTGGAAAATAGACCGTGGACCGTAGATTTTCCCGAATGATGTTCGGGTGTAACCCCTCCAGGTTCACGCTGCAATTGTAATGGCTACACCCTCGGTGCAATCAATCGCCAATGTTTCCTGGGGTTGTGGAAACATCGTCTTTATTTCCAAGTGATTCACGTTGATCGCGGGGAACGAAGCGTGAGATTAAACGTTCGAATGACTCGCGTTTGGCTAAATTTTCCTTTGCCTTCGTTAGAGATTATTTCCCTTTGGATCCAATTCGTCCACGGGGATCGACCAATTTGGGGACGTGATTAATTCTGTAACAAAAATAATTCATGTATCGGAAGTCTACTTGTAAGCTTAAATTTATAGGAGATTTATAAATTTGTAGGAGAAAGAATTTTTTTAGAAATTAAATTGTGAAATTTAAATTATTATATGTATCGTAAATTATAAATTTCGTATATAAATATGCGGGATAGGAATAGGATATATTTTAAAATTTAAAAGAAAGCTGTACTAATTTTAAGAATATTTTATATAAAATATACGATATTTCGAAATTTATTAATATTAAATTCTATTTAAGACTGGAGTATTCATTCTTAAGTGTTCATTGTGACATACATGGATTATTTGTGGAGAGTTTCAAAACAAATTTCTTTTTTTTCTTTTAAACATTTGCTTCTATACATCTCGACAAACGTTATATAATCATATAAAATTGCAAAGGTAAAGAAAGAGCATCCGCAGCGTGATTGACATTTAACCAAGAGCGTGATATTCCCATAACACGGCCACCTTGCGAAAACTAGTATTCAAGCAGAGAGTATACGATCGAGAGGGCTTCGCTTCGCGGGAATGACGTATCGAATTTTATGCCAACAGAACTTCCGGTGACACTTTTGTGCTCCAACTCTGCCCGGTTATTCGGCCGACCTTGCCGCAAAACGCGGCAAACGGTTCGGCTGTCGAAAAGCTCATGATCCTCCCGCTGCCAGCCCTTTTGTCGTTGACAAAGGAGTTGACAAAACATGACAATCATAACAGCCATAACTTCTCATAACTGACGTGGGTGGAGCGCGTCCCGGCGACGAGCGTCAGGCCGACAAAGCTTGTGCCTTCGCTACCGAGGCTTTCGTGCTAGACAAACATTATTTTGACAAGTCTTTGGAGAGAAACACTCACCCCCTCTCGGTTTATCGCGGTATTACGAAAGAATTATGCGTTGGCCGTAGAAATTCTTCGAGATCCTTCCGTTGGAAATGGAAATGGAAGCTTGAAGAAGGGGAATTTTCGCGTGAGAAATGAATCGTTTGTGAATGAGAAATATTTTTCTTTTTTGATAGATTGATCTTAAGACCAGTTCTGAGATTATATTCAATACAGTAAACGTATATACTTTCTAGTCTATGATATATGAATTTTTGTAAAAAAGATAAAAAAGAATTTTCTTACGTATCTGATGTTTCTTTATAAGTAGAGTGTCATCCTCAGTATACACAACCATTTTGGATTTCCCTTCTATTTTTCGCCATTTTATTCATCGAAAATCAATATCTCATTTTTTGACTCTGCGAATGGTAAAAAAATCAATTTACTTTCATATAAGTTATAGATATACGAATGATAGAAATTTTATTAAAAAAAAAATATATATATATATATTTCATATGCATCGAATAAATAATTCTAGTTTCTTTAAGCCTTCAAACTTAATCTTAAAAATAGATGGACGCGCGCCATCTACGTGAAGCGTCGATCGAAGCTAGGTCCGAGTGAAAGGTCCGAGTGGACACCTTAAAAGGTTTCTTTACGAGGTCGTAACGAGGATCACGATGCCCGTTCGTACGGGCGTTCGTAATCATAAAGCGCGGCGTTACGTCCTAGGAAAAGCAAAAACCACACATTTCCTCTTCTTCTTCTTCTTCTTCTCTTCCCTCTTAGAATTCATTCTCTTCTCGTTTCCTCCTCTTTTTGTTCCTACATAAAATATTTTTAATACAATGGATGGACAGGGGGATGGACTCTCCGCGAAATGGAATCTTCCAATGCTCCTTTTGATAGGAAGGTCATTACTCCTCGATGCGGTAACGAGATTCGTGGAACGGTTTGATATTTCCAATCGATGACATAACATCGAGGATGATATCTATGCTACTGCTGTTTTATTGCTGTTCGAAACGATCGAAAGGGTGTACGGGGTGAATACTTCCCTTTTTTTTCTTTTTCTCCAAAGACCAGTCGAAGTTTTCGTTCTCTTTCTTTATATGGCGGTGATGATTGGGCCTTCAGGGACATAATAAATGACTCTTCTTCTCTGTTTTATAGACGTCGAATTGTTATTGCTCATAAACATGTACACACGTATTTTTCTTTGAATTTATTTTTCTTTTTTCTCTTTATTGTATCTCTTCCTAGCGTGATTAAAATACAATAAAATAGAATAAAGTTCTTAATATATCTTATATATAAATGCACATTTGCTGATCTCTTCCTTAAACCAACCTTAAAAATTCCGTCAAGAAATTTTATTCTTCAACATTCACATCGATCAAACGGAACGTTTAACACCGGCCTCATCCCGATTCTTAGGCCTTGTATAAAATTATTATACAGAGAGCGAAGTTACACCAACTTCTATCTCCTCGTCCTTTGTCCCATCAATCTTTCAAGCACCTTCCATTATGATTCGTTTTCTTAATAACGAGTTTCGCTTCGCATTTTTCCCCCTTCCCTCCACCTTTCTCCCTCTCCTCCGCCACCTTTAGCCCGCCAAGAAGTCGTTTTATCAAAGGATAATGCGATCTGTCCTACACTTTTCGTCGCTTCTTTTTCCTTTCGCATGGAAACTACGCTTTCCAAGGTTCCATACCTAAGCCGGTCACGTTAAAAGTTAACCGTTTTACCAGTCCGTAAGAGGGCCATTTACGGTCTGAATTATATATTTTCGAATGACTCTTCGTCCCTTTGACGAGTCCACCGTATTTGCATGCTTCTCGTTCGAGGTGTGCGGACGAAGGGATCCTACGAACCAAAACTGAAAAACGTTAAAATGCGGTTTATGACTTTATGCTTTTCGTATTTTAGCGATATTTGGAACAATGAGGGCCCAATACTGACCTAACTGTCTTTTCGGTACTTGTACTTTCACCCCCGTGTTCAATGCGATTCTGTTCTTTACCGGTGGATTGGCCGGTTTTCAAAAATTCGGTGCACGCATAAAATATTTCCTAAAGAAAGAAATTTCTTTTCTCTCGTTTGTTTAACCAAAAAGGAAGGACTCGAAACATGGAGAAAAAGAGAGAGAGAGAGAGAGTCTTCAATATGGTGAAACTTTGGGTTGTTTCAATTTTTAAGAAATTTTTAAATATTTTATTCCTTTTGTTTCTTTTTTCTTTATTACGATTATCATTTATTTCTTTGCAAATATCAAAATTGATATCAAAAATTATGATCAAAATTTATATAGCAATGGTCTCTATCACGCTATAATTTCTCCAGATTTTTTATTTAACATTTTATTACGATATCTTTTTTAAATCTTTACAAGATTTATAAAACATTAGAATTGTTTCCACAATATTGATCGATTCTCGATACAAATCCCATCTTCATTCCGAGTGTCGAAATATGCAAACAAGCCATATCGCGTCGATGGGTGATATTCCATGTTCGTATTCTGTTTTCCGATTTCCACGACAGAAGCAACAAATCACTGGAGTAATTCCCATAGAAATGGTCAAAGGTATGCAAAGGAAAAAGAAACGGGACTGCTCCAGATTTTCACGGGTATTATGGAAAACAGAAAAAGGTCCACGATGTATCAACTGGTGTCTAGAAAATTGTCGCATGGTTTAACATTTTTCTGGAGTATGAAGGTCGACTTTAAAAACTATTGCTTCCATTCTAGAGAAAATCTCTTTGTTCTTTCGTAGAAGTTGACACGATACCGATCTCCAGTTGAACTGAAAAACCAGAAATTAAATTGTAACGATAAATTGAATTTTTGACAAAAATTAAATTATTTGTTTGAAAAATGTATATTCTATAGATTCTTTTTCAGTGATGGGCAAAATTTAATAGTTGAATAAAGTTATTTTCATAAGTTACTTCAATAATTTATTGTTCAAAACATAATAATAATTGCGAATAATTGTAATGTCAAATAGTTGAGGTTATGTGAAAAGTGAATTAAGCATAATAGCTATGAATAAATTATTTAAGTCATTTTAATAAGTAATTATTTAAATAGTAATTATTAAAGTAATTTTATTCGAGATTTAATTACTTTTTCAATGGGTTAATGTCCAATTTTGTTCTTTCTTCATTCTTTTATTTTTAATTTTTTAGACAAAACATCGATTTATTGATTGATTATACTTCGATTTAAAATATAAATTTCTATGAATTATCGAATTGCACATCTTTTTACCATGAAGATGAAAATTTCTCTTGTTAGACAATTTGAAACACAAAAAATGCTCGCTATTTTATTTTATTAGTTTTGAATTTTATTAGCTTGATTTTGAGAAGTGCAGAATATTAATCTGTGCAATCATGCGCTTCGAATATGATACAGCAAATTTATAAAAAGATTTATATAAGAATATAAATTTATAAATCTAACCTTGTACTAATTTACAACAAAAAAAAATTACCTCATAATTATTTCGTTTCAAAATCGTTGATTTAGTGATTGATTATATTTCGATTTTATAAATTTTTATAAATTATCGAATTGCACATTTTTTCGCCACAAAGACGAAAATTTCTCGCATATAATATATATCTCGTTAGATGATTTGAAACACAAAAAATATTAAATAATCGCTATTTTATTTTATTATTTTTGAACTTGATCCTGAGAAGTATTGAATAACACAATCTATGCAATAATATATGCACAATTCACATAAAAAATTTATCAATCTAACTGCGCATTAATTTATAACAAAGAAAAATAACCTCGTAGCTTCGTTTCAAAGTACACTGCGCACATCTAAAGCGCATCTAACAGAGACGCAAATGTTACTTCGTCTTCTTTTTGCGAACGAACATAGCATCGTACATCGAAAGATTCGGTATTTACGTACGGAAGAAGATCAGATCTCGAAATCAGTTGTGAGACTAGAAATACGTGGAACGAGTTCATCCAAAGTATATACATTTCGGATACCTCGCGAGTTTTCTCGATGATCCTATACAAGCAACGCGTGTTCCTGAAGGTGGTGGGATATCTTCGTAAGCCGTAAGCCAAACAGGACTAGCCGGTAAACCACTCGGGGTCGCACGTTATCTGTTTGCAAGCGAACCCACGAGTATAAAGCGTGGCCCGAGCTGGTGCGTGCGTCTTTTCGAAACGATAATATTGCGACAACGGTGCACAATATTTGCACCCTTCGTCATTTCATCTTCTCTTCGTCCCTTTCTCGTAAGAGAAATCACCGAGCATACGTCTATCTAGACCGAGCAAAACATTGACAGGAATTACGCGTGTACGTGTGAAAATCCCTTAATCTTTGAAAGTTTTTGGTTGAAATAGGATTAAGATGGATATTAACCGTGAAATTCGAGGCGGAAATGGATCGAAGACGATGAGTGTTGCAGGAAGTTATATTGAGAATGTCAAAGACAGAGATCAATGTACTTTGTCAAAAGGTTTTTTTTGCTAAATCCTTAGGTCAGCTTAGTATTGACCAGGTACTTAAAAGCTAGTTCTAATGTCTACTAGTCATAATTTATTATTTATAGGCATATAAAAAGAAATATCTTTGGAATCAACTATTGATGTATAGTCAAATTACTTGGAAGGTAAGACGTTAACAACTGAGAAACTAAAATTTTTTTTTTTATTAATAATTAAGTTTTTCCATTAACAATTTGAAAATGCTCGAAAATGTTGTATTTTAAGCCTGTTTCTAAAACCACTCGTTTTAAATTTCGTGTTGATCGGTGTCTTTTCGAAGTATAGGTTAAGATTTCATAATAATACGAATATTATATTTATATATTATATTGTTGTTATATTATATCTAATTCCAAATTTGTACCATCATATATTTACAAAAAAATATTATCTGATATATCCATCAAAAAAAAAAAAGATTTACAAGATTGATGAAAATTTGAAAAACAATAGAATTGTGCGGTTAATGAAATTTACTTGTTAATCCTATTTTTATGAAAGCTGATACCATATTACAGCACAAAAATAACGGTGGCAAAAACATTTTTCTATATTTTTCTATGGTGGACAATAGAAAATCATAAATCCGTTGGAATCCTATGCTTGATTTTTATGACAAGTTCCTCCAAAGTTCTTGTCGAAAATTAAAAATGGAGCGGTTTTTGCCACAATCTAGCTTAATGCTTTTAAAATGAATAGATTCAAAAATAACTTTTTTGTTTTTTTTTTATTAAATGATTATAAAAATGGGAAAAAATTTATAAGCAATATTATTTGTAACGTGTTACAAAATTGAATGGAGTGTTATAGAATAATTTTATGTATAAAAATAAATCGAAAAAAAAAATATTTTTTTTTCATTTGAGATTTTATTTTCGACAAAATTGAAAAATTTTATTTTTTTTTTTCACATAATGCCATTCTATTCCACGTATTATTATATATATATTTTCTATGACGATTTAATTTTTTTCCATCCTAAAATCGATTCATATTCATTAATCTTTTATAAAAAAATTTTAAAGTTCAATCCTTGGAATGGTTAACACTCATCTCTAATATAATTTTCTTTATTAATTATGGATACATAATACACTACATAATTACATTACATAATTACAAATGAAAATAAGCGTAGGAATATTTCTTTTTCTTCATCATTGGCTAAATAATGCAATACATTAAACAATATTGCTTCGAATCTTCAAGTGATAAATAGATAAATAAATTTTCACGCAATTTTTTTAAAATAAAATAAAATAAAGTTCAATTATTGAAAAATAATGTAATTCAACTAACCTAAAATATCCTATTAAATAAAAACTAAATGATAATCAATGCAATCTATTATTTTGACTTCTGCATATATTGTCGAGTATTGTTAATTTGAAATTTCTGAACACGAATTTGCATTGTAGTTAGCTTTCTTGAATTGTCGATCAAAAAGTAGTCAATCCAAATCCACTTTCGACTCATACTTAAATTATAAACATTAAATGTTATTTATATTGACTTGAATGAGCAACAATATATACTTCTGGCATACAATAATATTAGTGTAATCCTTGAATATAATTTCAATGAGATATTGATATATTATAAATAATTTCTTCATTGTTAAAATCGAAAATTCATCGTTTGGAAAATTCAAAAAAAAAAAAAAATTCAGATATCAAGATTAAGAATTTTATAATGTTAAAGACTTACTTATTAAAAATATTATTTCAAATATTATTTCAAATATAAAAATTTTCACAAAGGAAATTAATCTTTTAAAAATCTTTGTAGGTTACAAAATACCAATAATCATTCGATGATCAGTTAGCGATCTCCCTATTGGATAAGCAAAAATGAACAGATTTCCCTGCACGAAGTTGAAACGGTTTAGTAATCCTTTAACATTCCCCGAGTCATGTTCCGGTTTTGTTCGCCGTCTCCGGGGACATGACGCAGTCCCGTGGGAGAGGCTTAAAGAGTTGCAAAGCTCCATTCCTCTCGACACACGGAAAACCATTTCTGAGATCGGATTCTTTTCCTGAAAGATGGTACAAAAATTCGCTGGAATCGAAATTCGTGGATTCATGTAGGAATGCTTGTAAGTATGTCCTCAAAATTTATTCAGGATATCCTGTTTACGGGAAAATCTTGTGCAAATTTAAAAATACAATTCGTATAATAAAAATATTTTCGAATAACGAAATATTTGTGACACAATTATTAAAAGATGAAGAAGATTTTATTCCAATTTTATTCCACTATTATTCCAAGATTTATTTTATTTTTCAATATAATGTCACAATTTTGTATTTTCTTATATATTAAAATTATTTTATTCTGCATCATTTTCATTTTTCATTTTTAATTTTACACATTTCTCAATATTTTCCACTTTTTCATTGTATACGTTTTTCATAACTGTAAAATTAAACAAAATAATGCATAATTAATGCATAATAATCAATAATAAAAAGATACACAGAATACACAGCAGAAATGTTAAATATAAAATTCATATTGAAATTGATATTTTCTCCTTTATTTTTTTCCTTCATATTTTCAATATAATATTTTCAAATTTGATAAAAATAATTATATTATAATAAAGCTATAAAACTATCGTAATTTATATTAGATAGGACTTAAAGAGGATTTAAGAAAACTAGATATAAGAATTATGTCTAAACTACTATCGGGAGAATCTGAATAATGGAATATTTCAAAACCATTAAAGGAGCAAAAACAAATAAATAACATAGAAGATATGAATTGGAATACCTGTATGTAAATAATGTTTGTATAAATCTGTCTTCATTTTCAGAATAATAAAAACTTTTCGAATAGAATGTTTGTCTGTCTACTTAATTATGTTTTCAAATTTTACGATTGGTGATATCAGCTGGTAATGAATAATAACAGGTAAAATGGCAATAATAAATGACAAAGGACGACACAACAATTTTTCCACCGTAGAAACAACATCGCCCTCATCATGTGGTATAATCACTGTCTACCCTTTACCTGTGATCAATGGAAATCTACAAGATTTTGTATATACCTGGATATACGAACGGGTTTATCTGTTCAAAATGTGGACAAAAAACGGGGAAAAAGACTGACAATGGATTAGAACTATGAAAAGATTAGCAGCAAATTTTTGGATAGAAAAGAAAGAATTCTTATACTTAGTTAGATGGAAATATTTCTAGTTTGGCACTTGCGTTAATAGAGATATTTTATTATGTTATAAATAAAGTATATCGAACTTTTTTTTAAATTTTATTGTTCATTTATTAAAAATAATAAATATTTTGGAATACAAATCAGTAAGTTTAATAAATATATAAAAATAGTTTATTCGAAAAAAATTAACAGACTTTTGGGTTTTTTTTTTAATTCTTTAACTTGAGATTATGGAACTTCAGATAACTCCAGATATATTATACAGAAATTAAGTAAAAATTTTTACTAATTTTAAAAATCTTAAATCGTTTTATAATTTTAAACATTCCATAACAAGATACAAAAAGAAAAAATCTTGAAATACTCCTTTTAAATCTCATTAGTCAAAATGGAATAATAAATTTGAAATTTTAAAAAATTTGTTAAATTGAACCAGTATAATGCTTTTACATTGATAAATATCTTGTTAAACCGGATCTAGCATACTCGTTAACGTTTATGAATTGTTTATTTTAATTTTTCCTTACAATCAAAATTCTTTTTATATTTCTACAAATTCATTTAAATAGATAATGAATAGATAATAGATAAAAAAAAAAAAAAAAGAAAGAAAAATTTCTCTAATGTTGATCATAATAGATCCATTTTGAAATAGCTTTGAATTTAGTTTTTGTATGAGGAGCAGATTTAAAAAAAAAAAAAAAAAAAAAAAATAGCGTATTATTATGCCCACAAACGATTATTCGGACAAGAAATTTGATATTTGGACTTCTTATAGATGGGTCGACCAGTTTCTCAGTATTTACGCAATCGTTGCCCAGTTTTTACCTCGTCGAAAGGCGAGGGAAAGGCCGGAAAAGCTCGTTTCATTCCGTCACCAAGAAATGGTCAAGTAGGACGTGGGTTGAGTAATATTATATTTGTTAATTGTGAAATATAATCCTGAGGTCCAGCTGAATTCTACCTGTGTGACGTGGGAAGTCGGTTTTCGATTTTCCAGATGTAATCTCGATGCGGATTTCGATCATCGATATTTCTGATAGTATCATGTCTTGGACAAGGTATTTATAAAAATACTTCACAAAGCAAAGATCATTTCTGCAAAATGAAAAAATATAAATCACTTCTGTATAACATTATACACATATTTTCTTGTACTATTTTCTATGTATTATATATTTTGTACATATAATGAAATTAATTATAAGAATGTTAGATTCTTATTAATTAATTTACAAATCAGAAGAAATTTCCGAATTTTTTGTTGATTTTATTTTAAATTTATCCAAAAGAAAATCCTTAAACAATTCTTAATTTCATAAAAATATTTTGTGGAAAAATCGAAAACGTGAAAAACCAGATGAATACACGCATATGTTGCTCAAGTTCGACACTGTGGTCCATAACCGGATATGAGTGGACGGTGCACGCAACAGTTTCCCTTGAAAATAACATGTTCAGGGTGCATCGCTCACCGGCTCATCGATGTTTTGCAACCCGAAGCGTGGGAACATCGATCGCCACGGTTCACCCCCATTTTTACCTGTTCCAGGGATTTGCCAGAAGATGAAATACTATCTAGACACCGAGGGATGAAATTAGGCAGCTTAGCATTCAGAATGGACAGGGGCCTTTCAGCCGGTTTCCAATCATTTTCAAAACGTAATTCTTTCCTCCACCGGACCGGCGATCGTTCCTCCTAACGTTTTCGTAAAGGGTATTTCGAATGGATCGCATTATTACCAAGCTTCTCGATACATAAAACGTTGTCCTGTAATAGGATTTTCATCGATCTCGAAGGGGAAACGGATCTCGAAAAACATCGACGGAGATCCGCGATTAATCTGTGAAGTCATTCGTCTGTTCAGGAGTAGCTGGAAAATGGAGAGAACTTGTTATTAAAGATATATAAAAGATTCGTGGAATTTTTTTTTTCGGACAACTGAAATCGATATTGATCATTATTTCATCCGACTAGCTTTGCATGGAACTAATAATAGAATCAATTTACAATAAAAGTTAGAAAATATAAAAATTATTTATATTTTTTGAAAGGCAATTGATTCTTAGATAAAGTTTTTATAATTAATGTAATAATCTGTTAGAAAAATGTAGACATTAGAGAATCAATGATATTTCTAGATATCATTTTGGGATATAAATTAGATGGTAAAATGTAAATTAAAAAATTTATAAATCAAAATTTTCAATATAAATACACAACATAATTTACCTAAATTCATTATTGAATTCCAAATAATAGGACTGTCACTACACCAGAGAAGATCTATCCATCACAATCTCCATTTCATGGGGGTGAAGATTTAATAAAAGATTGGCGTAACCCTTTACCATTCTCAGGTAAACGAAGAGATGCGTGGCCTCTTATGTAAACGTCCATTCAAATATCGATTCCGATCGTGTTACCTGGCTCGACCTGGGAAACTGTGAAATGTCCATTGAGGGATGCAATTTTAAGGGGAAAAAGGATGGACCACGGTGTGTGCATACGCGTAAACCGTGGGATCGATCCTCGAACTCACTCCTTTCGGAATGCACGTTGATCGTTGCGCCAAGAATCGTCCATATTTGAATAGATGAAAATCCAACCGTGGGAGTGTATAAGTGATCGGGAATTTCGTAACATAGCTGAAAACTGAATCTTCTGGTATTGCAGATCACCTGCGTGGCGAACCAGGTATACATAAGTGCAGGATGACACGGTGGATGTGTCAACCGGACTGTGGGAATCGTATTCCTTTTTTCTGAACCATTATGACCATGATTATGTATATCGTTGTATGTGGAAGAATCTGAATTGATCCAGCTGAAAGTGAAATAACTTTTTCTTTTTATTTTCTTTTGAAAGTCGGTGAAAAGGGAAAAGATGGAATGGCAAATTCTATGATATATATAAGTGCATAGGATGTTGATGGATTTTAAGTATTGATTTCTATTATTTAAGAAAATTTGGATGATTGCAGAAATATGTAAAAAATGGATTTTTTTTTAAATAATATACATATTTTTCTTGATATTATTCTAAAACTCACCATTAGTGAATTTTCATTGTTTGTAATTGGAATAATTGTATGAAAAGAGTTAATCTTATTATTATTACATATTATAAATTGTTTAAAATTTAATCTAAATTAATAATAATCGTTTTTTTGTTCCAATATCAATCCAATGAAATTTCAATTTCAGTTTTTACACTGAAGTATCATTCATATCAAAAAGATTGATAAGAATTAAAAAAAAAAAACTATATTAAAAGGGCATTTCTTGTATTAATTTTGAAATTTTCACCTGGTTATTTATTTTCTTTTCATGTTCTCGGCTTCCGTAGTGATGCTTTTTCATCTGTACAGTGTCATTCGATACTATTTACATTTGACCACTTAAGGATAGAGGCAGTAAACGATCTTCGATTCAACAATGCTCGAATTAAAATCAAGGGATGTTCCTGATTTTAAAAATAGTACATTCGATAGTCGGACACTGCAAAGTTTCACACGAGGCGTCATGGGGTACAGAATCTGCTTTTACCCTCTCAATGTCCATCCGGTCACTTGCTTTTGTATCTAAATTTGTATTTTCTCAGGAAAAAGACATATCCAATATTTCTTTGAGATTAGATCAACTTTCTTTCTTTTAGAGAACTGTAAAAAAAGAGAAAATAAAAGAAATTTTAGAATCTTATTGAAGAATTAAATTCTAATAATTTTATTTGAAATGAAAAGTTTATTTTTACCAAGTTCACTATTTAATTAAATACATAAAAATTAAAGAATATGTACTTTCATTTATGAAAATGAAGATATAATAAAGATTACCATAATCACGTTATGAAATGCACAAGAAAATAAAAAAATGCTTGGCAATTTTCAATATGGGTCAACATCCGAGTTTAAGTACAGAGAGTAAATATCGCTCAAGTAAGAAATTACCAATAAACGAGCAATCCTTGTCTCCTTTTTATATTATCTCATTATCGACGCGTGAGATGATAGTCGAAGGATTTTTACAACCTCGGATAGGATAGAGAGATCGTAAGATTTTACGAAGAGGTTTCATCCTCTCTCATGAGGGGGATGGTTTAACATGTAGCCTGTCACGGAAGGAACAAACCACATTTCGCCCTAAGTAAACAGCCATAGAGGTTCGCATTATGCAACCTGATGTGACCGGACCATAGATATTTCCTTTCGCTTCTCGAGTACCAATATACTCTTTTTTTTTCTTCTTTCTTTTTTCCTCTCTTCTTTTCTTTACACGAAAATTGCGGATATTCATTGGTTACGTCCGGATATGTTTTCCAAGCCTCGTCCCTTCCTTCTGTAACACTATACGAGAGGAAAAGCAAACAAGAGATTATTGGAAAAATCGCGACGATTTTTATTAATATTAATAACCTTGAAAGCTTTTTAATAAAATTCAAAAGATATAAATCTAAATAATTACTTTGATTAAAATTTTGTATCTTGACCAAACATAAAAATCAAATATCAAATCAACAAAACACGTATATCATCATTAGTAATAGCTTAGGGACATTGACCGGAACTGTTTCGTTTTGCATTTCGTGCACGAGGGCGTTTATTTCCGCAAATGGACGATTCATCCTCTTCCGTCGACAATACCATATGCATTAGAAAGTACGAATAATATTGTTCGTCCTTTGTTAATATTAATACTCTATGATCGCTATTTAAACTCTCACGCCCTCAAAGATGATCAATGGTAGACCTGAAATCAAGCGAGGTAAATAATTAAACATATAATGATGTATCTGATGTTATATACTGTGAAGAGGAAATCGTTAATAAGTGTGCTTTCGAATGATTGAAATTAATGTAATTTACGAAAGAAAAAAAAAAAGGGTTCCTTTTGATGGATGGTTCTCGACCAGGTCGTCATCATTAATTCAATCCTTTCTCGACATGCTCGATCAGAAAAGGTCAGACGATTAATATGATACGTTTTAATTAAAATGTAGAGATATATTGTGACGAGATGGATAGATATGCTGATTAACATAGTATAATACGTTTAATGACCGGTAACGGAATAACAGTCTCATGGATATTATTTATCGTTAAACACATCAAATAGATTGATACTTTTCTATTGTCTTTCCATAATGTATTATAATATTTGTTTCTTCATTATGATGAATTATTATCTTTGTGAATGATTGAGTATATATATATTCCTTTTGAAGCATAAATTTATTGGAATCATAAATAATAATTATTTTCCATTATCAAAAATGTTGTATAGAAAATATATGTATTAATTTTCCTAATTTTCCTAACAAAGTGGCAAATTATACATCTTTATATAATTATCAACTCCGAGTCAAAATTTTTTTCAATTCTTGCAAATTGAAGATCTTCCATTCACATTCTAAAAATTCCTCAAAGACGGTTCTTGAAATTTCTCATGTGTTACTCAACAACAACGAGTAACTCGTTATCGAAACAGCACATCCACATTCGAAGAGTTCGCGTACTCCTTTCTTGTAACAAACATTCCTGAAGGAATGTTCTGTTTCTACGATTACCCTTCTAGTTTATGAGCAAGTTACGCTTGAAAATGGTCCGCGTGGCTTTTTCTCCTCCTCTTTTTTGAATGCCTCAAGAGAAGTTGGCGATAGTCGGACGAGTGTGGATAAGGTTTATCGTGGTGTACGGCCGTGTACGGTTGGAAACACGGCGGTTACTCGCGCGCGAGTAACGCGCTGTTACTCACTCCCCTCGTAAAGTATACAGATAACGGGTAACTTTAGTCGCGGCTACAGAGGTGATTTAAATGGCCACTTTGCCTAATTGCGTTATGTTTACGAGCCACGGAAATCGTAGGCCGGCCTGATAGCAGTGTCGCGGAAGCAAGAAAACGCAATGCATGCACTTCTTGGAGACATTTTATAATGCTGCAGTACTGATGGCCGCAGATTTTGGTATTTTTTTTTTTTCTTTCGAAGAGGAAGTCTTGCTGTGATGTGTTTTTTTAAGATAATGTTGCGTTGTTTTATCTGTGAAGAAGTTTTGTTGTATTTTTAAAAGAAGCTCAGGATATATAAACTTTGGTGATAGGCTTATGCTACATTGTTGATGATTGCAAATTTTGATATTTTTTTTACTTTTGAAGAGAAAGTATTATTGTAATTTTTCAAGATAAAAAACTATTTTTGTTTATGAATATTTTTTTAAATTATAAACAATTTTCAATAACTATTTCAATAATTATCTTATTTTCATTTAAATATTGAAAAATAATTAACCTGATTGATTTCTTTTTTCCATTTTTGTATTTACGTCGTTATTTGCTCAAGGCTGATTTAAACGAGCACTGATGGCATGTGTTCATGGGAATATATTTTAATTATCACTTCTATCCTTGTTTCAATCTCGTTGAAGAGATATATCGAAAGGCGTGTAGGCAAAAGAGGCAGGTGCCGCTTCTTGAATTTTAAGATGGTCTATTGGCTCTCGATCTGCTTCAACCTGTTATTTTAAAACAGATAATAGATATTAATTCGATTTAGTTTTCAAGTATATTATTTAATTCTTTAATGAATCAATATATCGTAATGACTGAATCATTTCATTGTGTATTGTAATTTTATTATATTTCAATATAAGCAACAAAATTATTAAATATAGTAATTATTGCAACCATATTTGTATATTTGAATTTTTATTCAAAAATTATCAATCTTTCTTTTTTTTCTTATTAGCATTAAATAATATATGACAAATAAATTTATTCAAATTTATTCAAATATTATTACATAAATTATATATATAAATTTTTAAAAAAAACTTTTACAATACAAACAATTTAAACAAGATTAAAAATTTCATACAAATATGCAACGATCATTCAAAATGGCGGTCGAAATAAGATTTGAGAATAAGAAATTGAAAGATCGGTAAAGAGGTGGAAAGAAAAGAAAAAGAAAAAAGCGAAAAAGAAAAGATAATTATAAAGGTTCAGAGGGCTGTAAGGGCAGCTGTGCTTACTCTCACCTGGCTCTTTCTCTGCACCATCGGCGACATCGTAGTCCGGAAGATACGGTGAAGAACCAATAACTCGAAGCTTGTTCCAAGAGATACCCGAAGAACACACAAATACTTAACGATGAGATAATTTTCTCAGGTTATTGTTTGTGTTTTTTTATCATAGCCATAGTTCGTTCATGTATATCTTTGATAAGGAAACATTCACTCTAGACACTTTTTTGTAAAACACTTTTTTTTAGACAATACAATTATTTTTTCCTATTGTCTACAATAATAATATTTTTTTCTTTCGTTGAATTCATAACTGAAAATTCATAAACGAAATTCTTTATAAAAAGTCTATCATTTCAAATTATATAAAGATCAGGAAATTCTTTTTTTCTAGTTATTTATAGTTTTCTGTGTGGCGTCTACCGAATGTCGACGTTAATAACATGGTCATATAAATCATTGGTTTTTCAGAATTTATCGGTATATACGACAGACGGGGCTGATGCATTTATCGCCTAATTAATCGGATTATCCGAATGACATGCGCCGGCATTTTAGTAGCGTTGCACATCTGCGAAATTGAAACAATAAATAGATCGATGCAGCTGTTTCAAAAAAAAAAAAAAAAAGATAAAAACTACACTTGAAGAAGAAAAAACGATGTATTTATTATTTGATGAAATTACTTTATTATCTTTACTCTTCTCGAGTGCCAATCAATGCGTAATTTAATTCTTTAACCTCGAATAATGTGGAAATTGTATTCTACATATTTTATTAATTTTCATAGACAATGCAATTTCATATTGAATTTTTTTGTATCTAAATATTAAATGCAGATCCAAATTTTACAATAATTCGCTTATTTGTTATTGAATTTTTTTTTATTTATCAATGGACTAAATAATATATTTTTTTTATGTATATTACATTTCATAATTAAAAAGTATAACTCAAAACTATCAAAAATGAAGCTGCATTTGTCTTGTAAAATCTTCAATTTCATTCGCGATTTTATGAGAAAAATTGCTTGTTAATATAATTTACATATTACGTTAATATAAATTACGTATTACGTATTATCTAACATAACCTAATATCTTATACTATTCATTATTTAATGTTACAATCAAATCTGTTAACATTATAATCAAAATAATAGATTTCATATTTTTTGTTTTATAATTATCGAAAATATGAAAACGATTTTATCGAAATTAATATTTTATAAAGAAATATAATTACCTACTTATTTTTATGACATTATTTTAATCAATCATTTATATATAAAATAGATATTTATTATAGTTCTAGTCTTAAAGATTATATAAGATATTAGAAATTAGAGATAAAAATAAATATATATATAAGTATCCATGTTAAAATCTAACCTGTGGCATCATGTTTCAATAACACATGTAATCACAGGACAAGTAGCATACTATACGCTTTTTTCAACGGCTTAATACAGTATACGAGAGATATTTAATCGAACGAATCTTCTTTATCCATCCTTCAGGTTGTCGGATTACATTTCTTGTAAGGTAGCGATCGTTATCACGACTTGATACCTCTCTCATGGCAAATTACACGGTTAAACACGGGTTGGCGACGAGAGGAGTAGCAATCGGCGCGTCTTTAAAGATTTCAATCTCATCGGTCGTAACGAGTTGTGACACGCTCCGTTGCCCTCTTCACACTCTCGCCAATCCTTTTGCTCGCGACGACAGCGCCAACGAGGGAAGGATAAGTCGTTGCTTTCGAAATCGTTCATTCGTGCGATCCTAACCTTAAAGGATAATTTCGACGGGCATTATGTGATATTTCGAGATTCTTGTATATACGAAAGTTTAAATTGTATGGTTTCGATGTGCATCGAAGTGAATTGATATAGAGTAAGATACTTTTTTCTATAAAGGATTCTAAGGATAATTAAGGTAATCCATGATTGAGTTCGAAGATTTTCTTCGGAATTAGAAATATGAATAATTTATTTGATAAAATCTGCTTTTTATGAGAAACACATGAAGGATAAATGAAAATTTGATGAGAATTACTTTAAGGAAGGTTAATTTAGATTTTAGATTATATAGATGAGTACAATATTGAAAAAATATGATTTGATATGAAACTATTGTAATTCTATATTAAGTAATTCAAAACTATCAAACGTTGTTACTATTTTTTTTTCCAGATTTTTTCAATTAACTAAATAATACTATATAAAATAAATTAATATATGATTACGATATACAATAGAGACCAAAATAAATACAAAAATTGTAGTTTGTTCTTAAATTAGCAACAAATGCGTTAGACGAAGCGAAATAGAATCGATAAAATCGATAAAATAAACTATCAAATAGAATCGATTAGATTGACGAACAGATAGAATTGTCAATTTTAATTACTTATAAATAATAAATAAGTCTCAAATGACATTTTTATATTAACTTTTTTTAAATTTTTTTTTACTTTACTTTCTTATTTTATCGACTACCATCTAAAATAAAAAAATTGCATTCAGCAATGCTTTAGAGATTAAAAGCTTTTTCAGATTTTGTCATTCAATGTGATTATAAAGGCGAATATATACAGACACTGTATCAGACAAGTCATCTTGCCAAATACAAAGTGTCCTTACCTAATACTTATTCTTATAATTCTAATTCTGAACAAATTCTTTTCTACCAGATATATATCAAGTCGAACTAAACATAACATTTCGCAAGTATGAAAAATCATACATTGTATTGCGTCATTGTAGGCATCAGATTTACGTTTCCGCCATATTTTTCGTATTTATTTTTCGATGAAATCGTATCTTTCGAAATGAAATTTAAAACGGGAGTCTCATTGCAAAATTTTAAACTTACTCTTTTGACATTTATAACTAAACATTCTTTAATTCTTTATTTCAAATGTTTTATAGATTATCTCGATGAATGCATTTAATTTTCTTCTTGTGAAAACAATTTCGTGAAAATAGCTACGAAAATTTTACATGGACAGATTATGAAAAATGTGATACTTGAAGCGGATATTCCAATAAATAATAGTCATATAGAAACATTCGAATATTCATTTAAAATATATATATAAAAATTGAAGATATTTGAAATAAAATATTTAAATCAATAAGTAATTTCATACATTATAACCTTGAATGTACGTAAAAATTATATCTTTTTAAAAAATTAAATTTAGAACATAGTTTATTATATGTAACATATTTTTTTAAATTTAGAATAATCCTTCCATTTTAGTTTCAAAGGACGTATAACCTTCCCACAGAAAGGATCGCACGTCGACTGTTCCATTTCCGATTGGAAGCGCAAGAATGTGTTTTACACGGACGTTACTTTGCGGTAACGACACCAGTTTCTATAACTTATGGTCAACCTTGACTTTCTAAGCAATCTAAAAAGCGGTAACGATGCAGCATCCATGAGCTAACGGTCCGATGTCTGTAAAGAGTTTAACTGGTGGGACGCAATAATTCAGGTTCGTCTATGGTCAGTGTGGAGCCAGCTGAAAGGGCTAAGATATTTATGGGTTGCAGCTGATCTTGGTCCATGTAGAGCTTTTTCACAGTGAGAATAAAACTAGCCTCGATGTCATCCATGTCTTTCTTTCATTGATCTATATACTTAGTATTGTAACTATATTTTTTTTTATAATTCTAATATTAGTTTATTTAAAGAAATCTAATAAGGAATCAAAATTTTTTTATTAACTATGATTCAAATCTGAAAAACTAACTCAAAGAAAAAGCCATAGTCACTAGAGCTAACTTTCCAAATCTCTGTTTATCTCAAAAATTGTCTCTGCAGCTTTATATCAACGCATGATCGCATATGAGCACAAAAACGTTCCAAGCCATTGATAATCCTTGGAAACTCGGTATTGTAGTATACGTCTTTCGGAAAAACCCTTTCACGGCCAAGAGAATTCTTTCACTATAAGTATAGGTATAATTCGAGAAAATCTTCTTTATGGTTCACCATGTGAAACATATAGTATTGAAACATACGTAATAAATGGCGTATATAAAGGGTGTTTCTCGAATCTAGGTCAAACATAAAATAGGAAAAAACAAATAAAAAATTCATGAAACAAAATTAGATTCAAAGGAATTGTATGTTTATCAGAAAATGTGATTTTTATTTGCTATAGAAAAAATTTAAAATAGAAGAAGAGAATATACAAAGCTCTATTTATTTTTTATCTTTCTAAATTTTTAAATAACTTTATTTAGTAAAATTTCCATCATTAATTTTCAGATAAACTACAACATCGAAGCATCAAGTTATGTGGTAATGCCACTAGAAGGAAAAAAAAAAAAACAAGAAACAAGTAACCCCTTTGAGTCGAAGAAGGTACATGCACCGATGGTTAGAGGAGAGAAAAGCGGTGTTTTGACGGGATACGAAACGATACTCTGGTTTCGTCTCTGTAGAAAGTTTTCTTTGACCGGATACCGTAGGTAACGCTAATGGAAGTTGGTGCAACATTCGAAGGTGGTAGCTCGTGAAACGCGATCAGGATTTAACCCTCCGCGATTCCCTCCCCGCCAGCTTTGCTATCCGTAATCCGCCTACGTCGAGTGGACACAGTGAGCGCACAATATCGAAGAAATCCCTCACTCGGTTCCCTTGTTACTCACGCCATATGTGGTCCAATTCGAACAGGCTCGTGGCAGTATTACTATTTTCGTCACGTGTCGTTACCTGATGCGAGATCGAGTTTCGCCGTTAGCTAACTTAGATTGTTTCTTTTTCTTCTCCTTTTTTCTCTCTTGTTTTGATTTGAAAATGTTACAAAACAATGTTTTCTAATTTGTCCTGAGCCGCGATCATTTCTTATAATATTTATAATTTTTGAGTAACTTCTTCTATCAATAGGAAATAAAAGAATTTGAAAAAATTAATAGTAAGATGTTAGATATTAAAAAAATCATTTTAGTATTTTTATAGAATATGAAAATGTAATTATATTGAAAGTTATTAAGTAATAACGACTTCTTAAAAATACTCTTTGATTGAATTAACAATTTGCTATAATGGAGATAAAAAGCACGCGTTTGTTTTTTTTGATCAAAAAAAGTCGATATGCAAAGAACTCGCGTATAAATTAAAATATTTATATAATTTTACGTTTATCATGTTTATATACGAAATATATTTAAAGTGATTCAACATCTAAAGGAAGAAGAGATAGCAACATTTCCGCAATCATTTATTGAATTTCCGTGTTATTGGTAAGATACGTGTCAAACAAAGCAAAGTTAACACAGATTTAAACTAGTTTGCTCGTTGACCAATACGTAATCCTCAGGGATTTGACACGTTCGAATCATGTGTTGGGGAAATAACCACCGGTCTGGCAAACGGAGAATCAACTTCCTGTGTTCTCGTCGCATGCGCTCGACCTGACCAGTCGTAACGTATTTAAATGAGATTGATGCATCGTTTCCTCTTAAACCACTGATTGAAAGAATGTGAAAAATTGTTTTCACGTTCAGTCATGCCTGCAAACATTCACAAACTCTTTTTTTTTTTAAAATTCAATGAATTTTTTCGAAATCACATTACATATCAAACTATTAAAAATTTTATTAAAAATTGGATTTTTCAAACACGATCAGACATCTATAAAACATGATAAAATTTTCTAAATTATTATAGAATTATTATAGAATCGTTTTACACATATTTTACATGTATTTACATTACACCAAAAAAAAAGCAATGTCTATCAATATCAATCAATCTTTTCAAACATGATCCTATACAAAAAAAGGAAAAAACAAAAAACAAATTAAATTCGTATTTATTATTACAGGTATTCACAAAAACCAATGAAATAAAAATACCAATGATCATCAAAGAAGCTCTAATTAGTAAGAGAGAAAAGTTATGAAATTTTTGCTCATTCATCTGCTTACAAGATACCAAACATCTTTCAACGGTACCCTGTAACACATGTTTGGTATTTCAACAAGGATCGCGGAACGAATACGTCATCAGGTGACCAGATTTTGTGCGACAAAGATCCGGAATTTCAGAAGGCGGACAAACGATACGAATCCAGTTACAAGATTTCAAGTTAACGCGCATTTGATTTATTAGGGCACGGCAAAAACTCCACCCTTGACTCGTAACCCTTATTTGACTCACAAGCCTTAACTCAGGTCATCCTTAAAGGAAATCGTAGCTCGGTAGTACCGCAGCCAATAACGAGAACCATTTGGAATGTCTATTGTTAAATCAGAAACGTTTCTTTCGCAACGAGTTTCTATTGCAGCTTCAGTTTTCGGAAAGGAAACCATCATTTTTAACCCAGCACGAAATATCCTGTGTCTTTTTGTATCATATGGTGAAGATATTGCATCAATAATAGATCAAGTTCTTGTTTTTAAGTTTGAGAAACCTGGTTTGATCTTGAGATACACAATGTTTCTTATTCTTTTAATAAATAGTAAGTTGATTGTAAAATATTTTTGTTTCGACTTTATTGGAATGATAAAGCATATAGTATGATGAGTCTGATGAATTGATCTTTGTTCATTTTATTTTTGCTATTTTTTGAGATTGGACGAGATGAATGTAAGATAAGATTTGAAAAGAGATTATTTATTAATTCTGAATTTGGATGGATAATCTAGTCTAGTTTAAATTTTATTTTCACTGATAAATATTTTGAATATTTGACTGGATGAATGAAGTAGAGATCTAGATTAGTGCAAAAAATATACTTGCCTATGGAAAATAAAAGTAAAACTAGTGAAATTGGCACAAATAAGAAACTTAGATCTTAAATCATGAGAAATTTATATATCAAGCGTTGAAAGAATCGAACATTTCTGAATTAAATATAGATACTTAAAAGAAAAATATAATAATGGGTGCAAAATCGTGAAACAGAAACCATAAATGCCATGCACCGCGATGTGTCGTGCGTGTAACCAGCATTTCAACATCTGCCATCAGACCACTAACAGGCTGACAGGCTGACCACGCATTTGCGCAACTGTCGCCTCGTCGCTTCTCGGCCTGATCGTTTATAAGCTGTCCAATGACCGATGATAATGATAATTTTCAGCTTCCAAAGAGGTGTCACCCAGATGTTACGCGCTATCAAAGCGCATTATCGACTGCGTTGGATAGAGGCAATTGCATATATAGAGCTCGAGTTTGTAAAGCTATGATCGCAGAACGTGTACCAATTGTAAAGCCATAATTGTATAAGATGAATTCGATTGAAAGATTGTTTTGGTTTCGCTTGCGTTCGTAATTTTTTTGGTATAATGATTCATCTTGTTTCTAAAAGTGTTTATTTTGTGACGTGTAGAATACATTTGAGAATATTTCTTGAAGATTAATAGAATATATCTTGAGATAAGATTTATTGCAATTTTTCTGGTATTGGTTAATTATTTAAATGTCTTGACTTTGCAAACATTCGATTGAAAAATATCGAACAGTGCTATTGCGTTTTTTGTCAAAGAATATCGATTTTCATTGAGACCAGTGCAGTCAATTTGACTTTATGACATTTTTAGGCTAGCTTATCGGTTCATAGATCGATCACACTTGTTTGGCTTTCGAATTAACAAGAGATCTATTGATATATAGAATTGTATTGGAAATGAAATTTCACATTTCTACTTAAAAATTAGAAACTGTTTTTATCGAACGATAGGGCATTGTCAGAGAAGTTATTAATTGCCATTTCTTTTTATCTTTGCACAGGATTCTTTTGCAAGAGCGGAGGGTGGCAAAGACAAATTTATCCGAGGAAAAGTTAGGCGTATGCGAGACACAAGTTCTCAAGGGGAGATAGCAGCTCGAGGATAGACGCAAAGCTGTCTAATGGTGTCACCTGAGATCATAATGGATGGCGGTCGAGAATAAAGACTTACTTATTCCATCGAAACGACGTGTTCTCGTGCATTTCTCTCAACTCTTGATGAAACAACAAATGGAAAAAAAAAATGGTGGTGTTGTTTTTTCGATGTAATTTCACATTATGACTTAATGATCTCATAGTCTGTTGAACGAAATAAAAAAATATTGTAGGTATCTATTGATATATTCTAATATTAATAATACAAATTGTGAATTATTAATTTTCCGAATTGAGGAAGATTATTTAACGATCATTCAGTTCATTTTTGAATTTTTACTTATACTCGATTGCACGCAAGAAATTTTCGTAGAAACTTTCATCCTTTCATTCGAATTTCTCTTACCTATGCTTTTTGTCGTTGCAAAACGATGCTACACCGTGAGACTCGAAGCTTGACTTATAATTTCCTGTCCTCCCTTTTTTTTTTTTTTTCTCTCTACCACCAACCCCATGGTCAAAGGATCCGACTTTTCTCCACGCATCTTTGAGCTTTTCTTCCTTTCCCTCTTTTTTTCTTTTTTTTGTCTTTTTCGAACACTGTCGTCGAAGAAATTAGACCTGTCTCGTGTTTCAACCATACGAACATCCGGTTCGTACGAGAAGTTACGCCTTCTTGACCTATGCCAGCCTTATAATCTCACATTCGTAGGAAACAACGCTTTAGCGAACTTGTTAACCGTATTACATTAATTGTATTACAAATTCGTGCATTTATATGAAAAAGTTTTTCGTATATATTATTTTATACGTTAAACAATTTTATTTTACATTATTATTAAAAAAAAAAAAAAAAAATTGTTCAAAACGGTACGATCAAAATTTAAAAGAGAGGGATAAAAATTTTTATCTCGATGAGAATTATTATTTCAAATCTTGCCCCATTATACGCGAATATTATTCAAATTCTCGTAATAATTACGAGCTACGTGATCACACAGCTCGAGATCGTTTTCGATTCCGATTTCCCTAGTCGGGAAAGAATCTCATTTTACGATATTATTTCCCGCTAAGACGATGATATTTCACGATGCTCCTGAATAGAAGTGGATCCTATCGTAAATGTAAAGATCGAGATCGTCCCCTACTTCTCGCAAATTCTCGCTCTAATCTGTGAGCGATTGTCCTCGGCTGACAAAAGCTAGAGAACCCGAAGTTGTTCGAGTTCTCCGACCTATCCGACCGATCCGTGCCCTTTTTTTTTCTTTTTCTTTTTTTTTCTTTTTTCTTTTTCTTTTCCCTTTCGCTGCATTCTTTTTACTTTGGCGATCAGCCTTGACACCCACACCCACACCGACGATTAATCTTCAATTATGGCGCCGCTGACAGCCGTACTCGTAACACTTTTATAGCCGCCCCCGGGATAGATTTCCAGCACGGATCCACTGAAACTTATCCACAACCATCGAGGTGCCGGATCGTGCACCTATCGTACCGTGTTTCGTGGATCCTTCCAGGAAGAGGAATTCGCTTCGTTCTTTTTCGCCACGAGAATTTATTTATCCAAATATATTAAAATTATTATGCGACTTTGTGAAAATAGTTATAATATATACCTATATTTTTAATCCTTTCATCTAATTATTTCACTTTACACGTTAAATATTAACTCGTCATTATATATTGATTTTATCGACACGGTCAATTTACGATTATAAATTTTTAATTTTATCCGAAATTCTTCCCCTTTCTCAAGAGGGAAAAATATTCCATTTCCACAGAGTATCGGTATAAACGAAATAGATACGAATAAAAATCGGAAATTAATCGGAAATTAAAGCATCTATTACAAAAATCTCGGCAAAAACGGGCTCTCGAAATACCAATACCAAGAAGAATAAATTTTTTCCACTTTTCTTAAGGGTTTCCATCGACGTTGACCCTTAATCATCTGTTGACATTGTGCAACGAAAAATAGTGTCCTCCGGTTAAAGGAAGGGTATTATTTCGGGAGAAAGGAAGAAAAGGAGGAAGAAAAAAAAAAAAAAGAGAGAAAAAATCCTAAGGCAGAGGGCGATCGGGTCACGGATGATCGAAGGACTACGAGGCAGGTATTGGTCCTCGAGGTGGCGTCATTTGTATCGGCAAAAATATGTGGCATCCGACGCGAGGATATTGATGCGCATCGGGAGGGGTTGTCATTGTTGCTTAGCCACCCCCTTGAACCGCGCTCGACTCCCTCTTACGCTTCCTGAATCCCCTCTTCGTCTCTCCTCGACGGGACGAAAGACTGCACTTGATATATTGGAACTTTTGTAACCTTCCAGTAAAAGGAAGAGAGGGAGAGAGAGAGAGAGAGAGAGAGAGAAAGCTTTTGCGCAACAGCCGGCAACATCCTTTTATAGAAGCCTCGAGGAGGATCCAGACCCGCGATCCACGGATAACTCACCTGCCCGCTGCTTTTCGTCCAAGTTAATGCACTCTGCCGTGTATCCATTTCGCGCGAAATCAATCGTTCTCGTTTCTGTGATCGAAGAGATAATTCGCCGAGTTTCTCTTGCGGATGACGGATGGATGGATGGTGGAACAGATTGAAGCATCGGTATGTATAGCGGTATTAAGTTGAAAAAAGAATTCTTATTGATGAAAAAGTTAAAAAGTCGACGATCGATGAGGATTGTACGTTGTTAAATTTAATGATAATCTTGAAACTTTATCACCTCGAAGGGAAGATAAGAGATTTTTAATTTTTTACCGAAATCATCTTCAAATAATGCTCGACGATTGAACGCAAGAATAATCTTGATGAAATAAAAGATTTACTCTCGATTAGCTCAAAAGAATCTTCCAAGAAAAATCTTCGAAGGGAGAAAAAGATTTCCATTTACCGTCCACCATATGGACGGCCAGTGAAAAAAATCCTATCCCCACCATTATTTCCTCAAAAGTTTCGCCTCAAAAGTTGGCGAAACCGACACAGACAAGAGTTCAATCAAGAATCAAATTCTTGGACCACCTTCCGTTCGCGATTAAGAATAAAAACTCACGAAACACGCGCCTCTCGCAAAAGTAAATTAATAATAGCTCCCTTTTATATTCCACCTCCGCTCCGATCCATCAATGGGAATATAGACAATGGGCGAAATCGTTAACGGCATCGCCGACGATCTATCGTTTCATCTTGTTGCGTAGGAAGAAAGGAAGGAAAGGCCGAAACCGCGGGAAGGAGAAACTGTAAATCATTTCCAACATCATTACGCTCCCTCCATCCTTCCCCCCTTGCTTCCTTGTTGCTCCATCCACGTTCACGCTTTTTGCGAAAAACGTTTTAACGCCGGCATAAAACGCATCGTTAAGCGAGCGAGCGAGCGAGCGAGAGAGCGAGAGCGAGAGCGAGAGAGAGAGAGAGAGAGAGAGAGAGAGAGAGAGAGAGAGGGAGAAGGGAGGCGGGCCACACGATATATACACGTTTCTCGCCCTCCTCGACGACGAGAGGAGGGCGATTTTAGACGGATCGCCCACGCGTCTGCTCGTCCCGAAACCACAATGATGAATGTCTTGACGAAGATCTTCCAGTTTATGAGGGACAGTATCCTCGCGGATCCACGAGAAACATCGAAGTCATCCGCGCACCTTACGGAAGCCACTGCTCGAGATTTCACGGTTAACATATGGCGCGTGAGGTTCTTCACTTTTGGAGAATGTGGCCGTTGATTGTTTGAAAGGTTGTTCGAGAAATTTACGAGTCATCGTTGCGAAAATTCTTCACTGAAAATTTCTTTTCCCGACGCGGAAACGGAGAAGGAAGGGAGACGAGGAGGAACGAAATGGAATTTGGAAATTTGGACGTTCGAATTAAATCGTATATGGAAAATATGTAGAAGGTTGTTAAGTTTCGTTGTAATAATGAATACGATTAAATCAAATATTTAACGATATTTCTTCGATAAAAATTTAGAGAAGAAAAGTTCAAAGTTAAAAATTAACTCTTAGCGAAACGAGTTGCAATAATATTCAGTTTCATTTGAATATTTTTATCCGATACAATTTCCAGCGAATAATATATATTTTTCTTCATTTCTAATATTTAGAATATATATTCTCGATAGAATCGAGAAAATATTCGTCTGCAAAGGATTAACGTTCCTTCCATCATCCATAAATCTCGAAACTGTAAAATTCACGCATCGATACGAGTGTAAAATCTTTTAAAAAAAAAATGCACTTTCATCGATTCCACATCTTTCAGAATCCGTTCTCCATCGATTAACGACGCATCATCGTTCGTTTGAAGGAGAGTTGCAAGTCAGTATAGTTCGTGATACTCCCAAGAGTATCGGTTAATTCGTCACCAAAAGCTGCGCGTAGATCTCCCCGCCGATCTGTCTCGAAGGGAATCGAAGGAAGGATCGAGGATTTCGAGAGGCTCAACAATGAACCGGTGCAGCTGCCATTGAAATCGCGCGGGTGCATTAAGATCGACGTGCGTGCGTATTCAGAATCGAATAAACAGGAGCGCGTGTCTTAAGATCAATTGTGTCGTGCGAGGAAAACGAGCATTGGTGGCTCGTGGTCGTTGATTTTTTCCATTTCGAGAGAAGTGGAGGAACACTCCACCACGATTGCTATCTTATGGATGAATTCAATTTTTCAAATAATTATTTGAATATCATTGAAACTGTTTCATGCGTGGGTAAAAATTTCGATATATAAATTCTACACGATGTTCATTCATTTAACTCTCGGCATTTTTTTTTTTTTTAATAAATATACATTTTGCAAACAAATAAAGGAAATTGATCGTGATATTTCCATTTCACGATTTTTAATTTAAAAACTTCATTTTTCTAATCACTTTAACTTTTAACATTTTTCCATTTTTTCCCAAACTATAGATCTCGAGTATTTATACATATATGAAAACGAAAAAAAAAAGAAAAAAAGAAAATTCAAGTATATATCCACAAATAAAAATGATAGCAACACTGATACTCATATACATATATAATTCTGATCTTTCGACGAGTTTCGTCCATATTCAAAAAAATTCAATCCGAAATAACTTTCTATCCTGAAAAAAAAAAAAAAAAAAAAAACGATACAATACAAATCATACCTTTCTCTTAAACTCTCTCAACACTCACAAAGAGCACCGTGATTCGATCCCTCGAACGTTTCATCTTCCGCAACCTCCCCCTCCCCTTCTTCCGCTCCAGCCTGGAGTCGACCGTTATATATACGCGGCGAACTTTCGACGACTCACCATTTCGCATTTCCAAGCATCTCCTCACGATCCAGGCAAATAACTTCACGGTTATTAGTGCAAAATGAATAACCCTAACGCACGGCGGATAGGATATTTTTCCCTTTTGTTCCCTGTAGGAATCGCGGCGTCAGTTTGCCTGGAATATTCCTTGGCCCGTCCGTCGTCTTGTCGACTCCTTCCATGCGAAAAAAAAGAAGAAGAAGAAGAAGAAGAAGAAAAAAAGAAAACGTGGAAAATATCGGTGAGGCGTGCGCCAAAGCCCATCCCGTTGCGCGTTGGATAATCCACAGATTGCCTTCTTCCCCTCGACGAGAGAAGAGTTTCTCTTACCTGGCCGACTGATTGACTGACGGATTCGGCCAGGTCGAAGTCATCAGAGAGACAGAAGCGAAGGGAATCAGTTATTATCCGACGTGGAATGCGGGCCGCAAGCCTATCGACTTCCACGGATGCGGATAGAATGATATAATTGCCGGGTTGTTGTGCACGAGGCCCCTTTCGGGGAGCCGCGCCTCGCTCGGAAAAAGGAAATGTAATCTTTCCTATTCTTCCGAATCCTTTTTTCGAAGGTTATCGAGCATCCCTCGTATAATTTTTGTAATTTGTTTTGCTGAAATCCTCTCCCTCCTTCCCTTAAAACTCCCTCTCCTTCGTCTCGACTTGGAGTTTCTTCGTTTTGAGAAGGCGAAACGTACATATTTATTGCTAACCGATGATTCGATCTTTTGAGAAATTGTTTGTGAAAATGTTATTCGCGCTGAATTAATAAAAATTTGAAGAAGAGATAATCGAGTTTTTTTACGAATAATTTTTAAATTAGATTTCTCTTCAAATAAGAACGAAAGATACGACGAGAATTTCTTCTTTTCTTTTTTTTTAATTATACGATTAATTATACACGTTAATTACGTGATGTATGCTATGATATTTTCAATTTTTGCGCGATTATTTCTATAATATGCAATCGTGCGTTATCGTTTCCTTCCTCTTGACCACCAGTTACGTAACCTCTACCTGTTCAACCCTCATTTTTTCAATTTCTCTCGTCTTTGAAATCTCTTTTTTCTCTCCCGGGATTGCCACATCTTTCAGAAACCATTTGTTAGGAGGGCGAGGAACTCGAGCGAGTATAATGCAAGAACCTGGAAGGCTCGGTTCGCGGAAACCACCCCGTTATACGATTTCTCCTCTTATTCAACATCGAGCCGAATCTCCATCCTGGTATTTTGCATTCGATCGTAACTAATTTCATCCTCCACCAACTTATCATAGACTTTTTTTTTTTATCATTTATTTATCTCTCACGTGTTCCTTTTATCCTTTTTTTTCCAAAATTTCATTATCTATAATTAATTCTTACAGAAAATTAATTTATACCAAATTTTCAAAATTTGCCTATTTTTGAACTGCTTCATAACTTCTACTAGAAAGAAATATTGTCTTATACAAATAATAAAAGTCAAAGGATAAAGGAATTATATCATCTAATTCTTCAATTGATATTATTCTTCATGATACATATTATGTCGTTGGACATTTTCATTATGTTTTATCAATAGGAGCAGTTTTCGCAATCATCTCAAGATTTATCCATATTGATATCCTCTAATTACTGGATTACTAATAAATAATAAATGATTAAAAATTCAATTTATTATAATATTTATTGGAGTAAACTTAACTTTTTTTCCTCAACATTTTTTAAGATTTACTATTAGTATTTCACTATTCAAAAAAGTAATTAAATTAAATCTTCTCAAAAGTGTATACTTTTAATATACACATTAAAACTGTTCAAACTGTTCATTCTTCTAAAAATATATTGCATATAATTCAATTTATCATTTTTCGATCCCTCCTTCCGAAATAGATAAATAAATAAATCCAAGTTCAATTTCTTAATCGCAAAATAAAGAAAGAAAAAAAGATGTAATGAAATTAAATCGAGCCAAAACAAATTCGAACATCCACAATATAATCAAGAGACTCTCATTCATATCTCTCGGTTACGTATACGCACAACAAGTTACAACTCGAGTGGAAACAGGTACCCTCGGCTACATAAGGCCACACACCCCCTCCTGTTTCACTTCCTCTCGTTCATCCCGCCGCTTTCTCGAGGTGTGCACACACACACACACACACACACACGCACAGACGAGCGTCATAGGATACCTACTACTAGGAGTTCTGCAATATGTTATTGTTCAGGTTGAGCGAGTATCTTAGAGACCTTGCCTACCCCTCACCCATTGTCCCGGCCCTTACAGATATTGACAACCCGCAGAAGAAATTGGCGGGATATCTCGAATCTCGAATCTTTCCGGGACACGCATCTGCTCTCGAGATTTCCTCTCGCTCCATCCTGTTCCATAAACGCGGCAGGGATTAAATTCGTTCCTCGTTTCGTTTCGAGGATGCGCGCAGTCGAGATTTCATCCATCGAGAGCCTATGACTTTGCCACTTCGAAAGGGATTTTCGACGAGAGGAGAATGGGAATTTTCTTTAGTTTCTGAGCAGGAGAATACGGAATCGAGAGGACGAATTATGATATTTAAGAGAAGAGAGGGAATTTCGTGGTGGACGTGTGTTTGGGGATGATGGAGGATGATTAATAAATGATCGAAGATTTTTCGGAGGGAAGGAATTTTTTCAAATGTAAGGTAAGTTAAATATTTTAATTATTATTAAATAGTAGATGATATTTCAGAGGATATTGTAGGAGATACGAATAGTTTCGTCGAATGAAAAATTTTATATCGAAGTGTAAAGTGTATATATCTATTCGAATAAAACAGATATTTATTCGAATTTTTTCAATTATTTTAGCTAGCTTTTTTTCGTAAAAATTTTGGTAAACAAGGACGCATTCTAGTTATTAAAAACACGACCCTCTCTAAATCTCTCATCAATCTGTCAACAAAGGAAATTCTATTCTCTCTCGCAACAATGCTGTGCAACAACCATAAATTAAAAATTTCAATTTGTTTATTACACCAGAGCGGAAGGAGAATACTTTCGTTGCGTAAAATCCTAAACACACCGAAACCGGAATGGAAAACACAATTCCCCGAGAGTTTGTGAGTTTTCGAAACCAGATGCAGCCTGGTCAACGATCCCAGTTTGCAAATTGTGCGGCTACGCGATGGTCAGGGTCGCGTAGGTAAAATGGTTCGCAATTTATCGCGTCGCAACACGGCCATAAACCCATTTGTGAACGTTGCTCCAGTTTTAGCTAACCTGTAGATTTACGACGATGCGTCAGGGACGCCGGTTAATTTCCCCGAGAATACCAAGGGTGGAAAGGTTTTTACACGGAATTGCACAGAGTTATTCAAAGTTTGGCCCTCGCTCTCTTGTAAATCACGAGGCCGAAGAATTTACAGTTTCGATCGAGGAATCGGTCACGGCTTCTTCCCTCCTTTGGCCTTCGTTCCTCGCGTTCCTAATATCGAGAAATGTTGTGTGGAACTGTCCGGAGGAAAGCGAGAAGAGAAAAGAACAGATGGAGGGAAGGGAAAAAAAAAAAAAAAAGAAAAACAAAAAAATGACGATTTCGAAATTTCACCAGGATTCTATTTCTAAAAGAAAGAAAGCGAGTGGTTTGTCTTAGATCGTTCGAAATTTTATGCCTCTCGTTATACCCATCTTTTGTATTTCTCGAACAATGGTGAAATTTTATGCAATTTTTCTATAAATATTCGAGCTATCTTTCGAAGAAGAATTGGTAAAATATTTATTAGATCTTCATCTTAAGTAACTCGTTAACTCTTATCACTTAACAAAGAACTTAACAAGAAAACTAGAAAAAAAAATTATAATCCGTACTCGAATCGTGTAACCACGAATACACGCCATAATAAAAACGAAAATAACGATTCAAAGCAGTTCCGTCCCGCGAATATTTTCCAAACGGAGGGGGAGGGGGGCTCGCGTTTCTCCTTCTTTTCAAACGAACTTGTCGACAACAGACGTCGTCTTCTCTTCTGGCAGCTGAGAGAAAAAGCAAAGAGAGGAGAGGAGAGCGAGCCTTCGACGAATCGTTAAGATTGCGTTCTCGACTTTTTCCTCGCCCTTTTATTTTTATGCACGCCGCGGAGGTAACGAGGGGCTTGTCTGAGGGAGGAGGAAGGCCTCGAAGGGGTGAAGCGCGAGAAAAGGAGACGCTCGGTCGCAAGATCCGAGGAGAAGAAGAAGAAGAAGAAGAAGAAGAAGAAGAAAGAAGAAGAAGAAGAGGAAGAAGAAGAAGAAGAAGAAGAACAAGAAGAAGACTCTTGCGAGCGAAGAAGCCGAGAGTTTAATGATATTCCTGATTACGCCGGCACGTGGAGAGAGAAAAGAGAGAGGGATGAGGGGGGAGAGATAGCGAGGAAGGTGGATGGAAGGTTGGTGGGCCGAACGTGGAACCAAGAAGGAGAAGAGGGTGGCAGCGTAAGAGAGGGGTAGGTTGCACGAGTAAGAAGGGGGTGAGAGAGAGGCTGAGAGACTGCTCCACCTCGGCGTGCCTATCCCTCCCTCCCTTCGTACTCATCCGAACGAACCACCCTCTCTCACCCCCGTCCACCCAACCTCCACCGTCCGTGGTTCTCGCATAAAAAGTATTGATCTGAGAGCTGCTGCTTGGCCCGTCGAGCAACCCCACGAGCAGAGAGGGTTGAATCCACCCTAACTGCTTGCCCTGCCTTTATATTCATCATCCCTCTAGCGCCCTGAGAACGCAGAACGGCCCTGTCTTCCAACCTTGGTCCGACTTCCTCCTCTCCTTCTTCTTTCTTTTTTTTCCTCTTCCTCTCTTCTCCTCTCTCCTTCCTCTCCTCCTCCTCTCCTCCTCTGAGGCGCTCTTCTTTCTTCTTGATCGTACTACGCGTCGTAGTCACCCCCTTTGTCCAACGTTCCTCTTCTTTCCTCTTCTCGGGGAGAGGCTATTTTTTATACGGTCCACCCGTCGAATGCCAATGAGCCGCTGGCCTCCCTCCTCCTCGAGCTTATTTCTTCAGGTTTGTATTTTTTTTTTTTTCTAAGCGTGGTTTTTTACACGTGCTGTAAATTTTTTAATCGTCCGATTAAGGGTGGAGAAGAAGTCTGGCGAAGGGAAGGGGAGGGGGTTAAAGTTGATTTGTTCTTTTTCTCTCGATTTTATATTGGGGGAGGTAAAGAGGTGGGGGAAGGGGAAAAAGGGAGTTTGATTATGGAAACGATCGAATTCGGGGAACGAGGAATTCGGATTTATGGTAAAATTCGAGCGACCCTTGAATAACTGCCGTGTTGCCAGAGCAAACAACAATTAGCATTGGGAGAAGAGAGCATTTGCCTAATTTCTCTTCGCCCGCCTCGTTAACTTATCGTCGCGACGATAGCATTTCTTCAACGAAGAGAACCGAAGAATCGATCGCCTCTTCTGAGAATCGAAGTAAAAAATTAAATTTCTTTTTCAAAGCATCGTTTTAACATCGTTTTAGAATAATAACAAACGATCTTTAAACGAACGAGAAATATCGTGTAATCAAAGACTGTGGATAAAATTTCAGTGATTTCAAAGAATCTTTTCCTTTTTTTTTTTTTCTCTTTTTTCGTGAAAGGTTCGCGCACAAGGCTGCTCGTCGAGCGTAAAAACAGCCCACAGCGTTCGAACAATTATCGAAACATTTTCTCCTTTCTGACTGGCGATTTACACGGGCCAGAAATAAGTGGCATCCGATCCCGTACCCTTTTCGAGATTAACGGGGGAACCCTTTTCGCCCTTCGTCGTTTTCTTCCACATCTCTGAGGGAAGATCTCTTCTTGTTCTGCTATCTCTCCAAACATCGAAGATCCACTTAAATATTTCCAAAACGTGAATCGTCCGGTGATTTCGAATCCTTTCCAACGACGTGGAGTGTTGTGACAGGCCATCTTTGTCGTCCACCTCTCTATCAGATCGTTATTATTTATTTAAATCGTGGCCGAACGATCGGCCACCATTGTGTGCGCGTTTAACGCGTCCTCTGTCGAGGGTGACAATGAAACGATTTTTTTCACAGATCGAGATCGGAGAGTGAACAAGGCGGGTGGGAATGGGGGAAAAATACGTGCCGTGGAATTTGTGTTACGATCAGAATATTTTTTTATTTCGAATGCAGGTACCGATGACATCGATGAATATTCTTAGAGAATTTAATTTCCACCTTTTTTTTTTTTTTTTTTTTGGAAAGATTAAAATTCTACTTTCGTATTTCTGAATACATCTTCCGGTTATTTTTTAAGAGAAATGATTAAGATTTTCAACTTTTATATTAATATGGTACAAAAAAAAAAAAAAAGAAAATAATGAAATGGCGTTTGAAGAATTTCCAACATTATTTCACATTTTATTCAAAAATATTTTCAACGATAATAAACTTTGAAAACTTTTTCAAAATATTTTTTCCACAAAAAAAAAAAAAAAAAAGAAGAAAATTTTCTAAACAACAATTTCGACATCAGCGTGCATAAATACACGGCGAACCAACATTACCATAATTATATTCCAACAGAAGAATAATATATCGTTGTCATCGGTTTTCCACGACAAAAGGAGCTACCGCGGGAAATACAGAGTCGTGGTGGTTTATCGCCTTGGGGCGGTCGTCTTGGAGGGTGGCGGAAGAGAAAGGGGGAAGAGCTCGAAGGGGTGGAAAAGAAAAAAAAGGGGAGCGGAGGGTTTTGGGGGCGAAGTCGAACGTCACCTTTTATTAAAGTTTCGAATGCAAAATGTGTCGCGGCCGAGCGTTGTTTCGAGCCCGAGGTTTTCCTATTAACCCTCCTCGTTTCGGTTTTCCTTCGCGCTTTGGGCTCCGACTTTTCATTTCTTCCCTTTCTTCCTTTTTTCCTCTTCTTTACAGTCCCTTCGAGTCGCCGTGTATAAATTCCGGGAATTGATCGGCCTCCGATTAAATCGGACTTCTCGCCTGGAACGAGATTAAATTTCTCTTCTTAGGTTAGGTTAGGTTTAACGATACCCGACTTATGGCTTCCCTCTAATTGCGCGCGGATATCCGCGAAATTTCCTCCCCGTATTCGATAATTTCATAAGCGTGGTTTCTTTTATCGACCAAGCAAGCGTGTTGGTCGTTTTATTCGTTCGAGATTTATCGATCAACGATAATACGGGATCACGTTGGAATATTAAAAGGATACCGGATTAATTTTCTCATCTAATAATCCCTTCTCGAGATCTGGTCGATTACGCGAATAATAATTGTGAAGATTGATATTTTTCGATAATTTTTTTTCTTTCCATAAATTATTATATTTGTAATAATAAGAGATGGAGGGTTAACAATCTGTCATTAATCGAATTTAAATTTCTTCGCGGTTGTTTCACCGTGATCGACATAACGGCCACAATAATGACAGAAAATAAAGGGTTAAATGGCCGAGCATGATACACCTTGCGATGGGATCAAGTGTAGCAGGTGAAGCTGTTGCCATTGGACACTGAGGAAGGGGATAGCGAAAAGGAAGGGTTTGCTCGTTGCTATGGCTACGAGCAAGGGTTAGAATTCCGACCCCTTTCTGAATTCCATGTAGTGAAGGGTTAATGAGATTGGACGAGTTCGGTGCGAGCTTCGCCCCTCGTTCAACGTTTTCTCTTCTTTTTTCTTCTTCTTCTTCTTTTTTTTTTTTTTACTATTCCAAGCATGGCTGCCAACGAGCAGCTTCGAAAGTTGCCGTAAAAAAAGTGCTCACTTATAGATGTATCAAGTTGATCGAAGTTGTTAAATTTTTATTTCACGAAAAAAAAAACCAATACCTTTTTATCCAAATAATAATTGTTAACCTATAATTTTATATATATATAAATTTTTTTTTTTAGAAAGAACAAACAAGTTGAATCACTTTAGAGGAAAAACACGTGGCACACGTGTTCAATTAATTTTCATTTCCTTAATGCGTTTCTTCTCTGACTTTCTTGTTCTTTTTTTCAATTCCAACAACAATCTGAAAAAAGTAAACGTATTCTTCTTATTTATTTTTCATACTACTTTTCTAACTCCTCCAATTTATTTCTTCTTTCGATAGATTTAAAAAAAAAAAAAAAAAATAAATAAATATTCATAATTTTCAAAATTTCAACGATGTAACATTCTCTCAAACATCGAATGCACATCGAATTGCAGCGCAACAAAGTCATCCTCGAGAGCGCATCGACGTTTCCCTCTCCACGGACAAAACACAACGCCCTCCGTTTCCTTTTTTTTTCCCGCGGTTCCTTCCGCCCGAAAAAATATTTTCCTACCGCTCGATTCGAATCATACCTGCTCTCCACCCTCCCTCCCCCCCCCTTCTCTCCCTTTCACTCCTTCTCCCTCCCTTTTGAAGCTCGCGCACGAATTTATATCGCGCTCGACGGGGTGACGGACACGCAACCCTGGCACGCCGGTGTGTGTCTGCGTGGGCTTTACGCTTTGGCGCAGGGAGCATTCTTATTTCCATACAAAGCCGTACGATTTCCAGCGGCTCTACCTTTGAAGAAAACGAGAGAACGAGGGTTCGTGCCCCACCCTTCAACCCTCCAACCCCCTCTTCCCTCTGCTCTGCAGGTTGGCCGAGCGTTGCGATTTTTGAATATTCCGAGTCTGGGAAAAATTATGTAAACCGACGCATCCCACGATCGCGTCGATCGGCCTGGAGGAAAGGTGAGCGTGCAAAAATACGGATCCTCGTGTATGATCTTTATCGTACGTGTTAGGTATAAATCGAGGAAAGGTAGATTACCTTACAAGATAAATTTTATTCGTATGTTCGAAACAATTGGAAATTAAATAAATATGGATATTGCGTAAAGAGGAATACACTTAACTCGAAATGTTTCATATTTCATCGATCGATTTAGTCTTGTCAATGATTTTTAATATAATACATCTGTGGATTAAAGTAGAACAACAAAATAACGAAGAATTTCTAGACACTAATCCTAATGGAATACCGTCTCTCACAAAGAAATTGTTCACGAACGAGAATTTTACGAGGTTGTGTACATTGTAATATGCACAAAAAGCGTTTATAACATAACCTTTTTCGTTAACAATCCCTTTCACACGTTTCATCGATCCATCGATCTTGGTTCACGCGTCCCTAATGAATGGAACCTTCTCATTCCGTCCTTATATATATATATCTCGCCTTTTAAACGGCCATTTTTACTTCACCGTTCGAACGGAGTTATTATTATAACTGGTGTCGCGATTCAAGCGCCTAGCCTTGAACACTCAACTCCTTCCTCGGGCGCGTCCATCGTGTGGACATCTGACAATTGTCCGGATCGATCGGAGGGAAAGCAGATCTCTCTCTGGTTAGGAAAGGGGGTCCTCCACCGGAAGAGTGGAACAATCGGGGCGGCAGTTGGTCTTTGTCGCAAGAAAACGGAATCCAGAGGCGTTAACATTATTCGAGGCAGGAAAGGACATAGTGGACGCCGGTTAAATACCCCGCCACGCCCTTACGACCTCCCGACTTTTTTTCCACCCCAGTTCCCTTCCACCCCAGTCTTGGTGGAACCTCTTGGTCATCTTTCCCGCTTCCTTGGAAAACGAGGCTCCCTTCATTCTCCACCGTTTCTGGGCCAGAATCTTCGAAAGGATTTCTCCCTCCCCGAGGAATTTTTATAGATTGTTACCTCGAAATATTTAATTTATATTTAATATTATAATAATATTTAACATATTTTGTTACCTCAAAATATATCGATGTGTTTTTGAATATGATGTGAATATCGTGCGTCGAACGATGATGATTATGTTTCATCGTTGAAATTGAGATATGCGAAGTGTGAATTTTTCTTATTTCTCCTTTGCCGGTTTTAGAATTTTCAAACGAATCACGTGCAAGAATCCAATTTAATTTTCATTCTCAAACGATCATAAATTTGAAGCCACTTATTATTTTTAAATCCTCGTGCGAACATTCGTAATCCGTGATACAGGGATATCTGTGAGTGTTCTCTCATTTGGTATTCACAGAAAAAAAAAGAAAAAAAGAAAAATTGGAACAAACAACGTTCTCTCTAAAAGTAAATAATTTTTTAATTTTCGAGGAAAACGATTATTCTTCTTCTACGACATCAATTATCCTTCATCTCGATCATTGCGATTGCATTCCATCGTACACAATTTTATCATCGTATCCTCGCAAACACATTACATTAGCTTCCTCGCATTAACCAACGAAAAGGAAGAAAACGACGAGGAAGCGGAGAAAGCTCAAACAAGTTGTTCGTCACCGCCATCTGTCTTCCCCAAAAATTCAGAGACCTCTCGACTCGGAGAGAATCACGCGAGAGCCAACGGAAATTCTCCTCCCTTTCCCCCCTCTTTTTCTCGACTGTGTGCATGGAGACACGTAGAAACGGCCTCGCGGTGAACCATCGCGAAATACAAGTATTGGGAATAGCACTCGAAAAACGCACGAGATATTCGAACGAAATAACGTGGAAGAGGGTGTATCGCGTCACTCTGACGATTGTCTTTCAATAATACGGGGACAGTCTCTTTGTTTGTCATCCTCTCGATTTATGCCGTTTTCTTGTGTGCACGGAGGGTTGGGATTGTTATTACCAAAGAAATTTCGTTCTTCCATATTTGATATTTCGCGTGTGATATTTTCTGGTATTCTGAATCTGAAATGTTCAATGAACAATAAAAAGTCAGTTTAGACTTCATTTAATCGGATGCAATTATGTAAGTATTCCACGAATTAATACTCTGCACGTAATGAAAAAATTTGTAGAAAATATATTATATTATGTATCATTTAATAAAGTTACTTAGTCCGATAGATTTATAAATTTTACATTATTTTATTTAATGCAAAGATTTGTCCCACTATTTATAATCATGCGAATATCTTTATAGATAGATATAAAAAAAGTTCCTATATTATAATCTAGATATTATAAAAATAATAAAAAAGTTCACTTGATAAGATATTATTTTTCAAATATCCCACGAATATATTAATAATATATATAGATATCGACTACGAAAAATATTCAAAAATATTCAATATAATACTTCGTATAATTTAATAAATTTAATTATTTATCGTATAAACTTACATTATTTTACTTAATTATTTATCGTATAAACTTACATTATTTTACTTAATTCAAACATTTGCTCCACAATAATTTATAATTCATGCGAATACCTTTATATAGATTTTGAAAAGTTAACATAAAAGAAGTTCCTATACTGTACTTACATAATACGGTGCGTTGGAGACTGCGACCCTAAAACCTCGATCACAATCCCACACCACGATTATGCATCGATTCGCCCATCCCGCGCCGCGGGATATTCTATTTTCGAGATGAACATCGTTTCGATCCGGTGCGAATTTTCGTGTAACCCACGTCGTCCCCTCTCCTCCTCTCGACAATCCCGAGAGTTATGTAAAAACGAAAATGTCCGGGGAGGGCCCAACTTCTCCGCGCCATTCAGAATCCAACAATGAAGTTTTCTGCATAATACGCGCGCCACCCGAACGTTTCGACCCGAGGTTTGACGAGCACGGATGGAAATGGGGGATCGCCACATATGCCGCGTCCTCTCACACGTATTATACCCGTTTACTCGATACACCACGAAACTACGAATGGCTTTCTGGCCCGGTCGAATCCTGGTCGCGTTCCATTTCCTCTCCCACACGTGACATCCATTCCGGGACGGGGTAAATTAATTAACATCGTTTCTCATTTTGTTCCCTTCCTCTTTTCATTTTGAGAACTCGAAGGAGCGATTTTGGAGATTTTGTTTCGAAAATTTATGATTCTCGATTCTCGAAAGTTAATTGTTAAATTAATTCAAACATAATGAGATTGGTTGATTCTTTAATTTGAACGATCACTTTTAAATAGTAAAAAATAGTATGATTTATTAAAAAGTAGAGGAACATTGTGAAACGTTGTATTTTTCGAATTCTGTTGAGAAACATACGCATATTTCGATGGGCGCAATTAATAAAGGAGAAGAGGAGATTCCACGAGACGTGATAAAAAAAGATCCATCTCATCACGAGGTCGTAATGGGGAGGCGAAACTTAAACGGAGGCGAAGGATCACAGGTACACACTGTTGGAATAGCCCATCCTCTCTAGTGATAAACTACCGCCCTAGGAACAAAGCTACGCTCTCGTAAACATCTTCTCACTCCCTCGACGTTACCTCCATCCGAAGTTCTTGTCTCATCGTTTTTTATCGTGCCACGAACGCCAGCAGCAGCAGCAGCAGCAGCAACAGGCAGCACGTGTCTCTCCCTCTCTCTTTCTCTCTCTTACCTCCTCCACCCCCGCGCTTTTCCACCTCTTGATCGCGAACCACGCGTTTCTTCCTTCCTTCTGGCTCAGTGAGGCGAGAAAAATAGCTTGGATTACGTATTTCTTTCTACGCCACGTACGTGCGCGTAAATAAAGAAAGAAAGAAAAAAGAAAGAAGATATCGATCGCAATCGAAATACGCAATCGAGACGATTACAACGAGGATCGTGTATAAGTCGCTTCTCAAGTGTGCGAGTCGTTCGTCATTGTGGAGATCGTCGAATCGAATATTGGAACACACTTCACGTGTCTTTACACTTATATAAGTTGTTTTTTTCTTTTTTTTTTTTTAAGGAATTTTCGCACTTGACTTCGCAAATAAAACTCCGACTAAAATCAGACAGAAAAATGTTGGAAAAACAATAAGGAAAGGAATCAAGGAAAAATTGTTGAATTAACAAAAATGAAAAGTATATATATTCGAATATATATATATAGAAAAATTATATAAATATTTCCATATGAAATTAATTAAAGCTAGTTAATGATCGTATTATGGGATTATTGGAGTTTTATACTACACTGTCACTTGGTAAATGCTCGTCGATATGTCGGAGGAAAACATGCATGCATAAATCAAGCTAATCGCGCAAAGAAACGTTGGGCGACATTTATTGGAAAAAATGAAGTTCTCGAACAGATGGGTCATCAGGCCGTGAAGAATCGCACGCGCTCCAACTGATTTATATTTCGTCCGCGTGGGTGGGCCCTGCTCGCTTTCGGTAGCGAACAGGAGAAAACTCTTTAATAGTTTCACGCGTGCTGCGGTATCGGTGCCTGGTACAGAACTACCGACCTGTCAAAAGGGAGGAAAAAAGAGAGAGAGAGAGAGAGAGAGAGAGAGAGAGAGAGAGAGAAAAAGTAAGTAAATGGTTTCTCTAAAATCATTAATCTCGAACGGAAACTGAACTTCCAATTTTAAAATCATTCCTTAATATATTAGATTTAAAATATTTTTTTTTTACTAAATTTAAAATTTACTCTATTTCTCTCTTTCTCTATTTTTTTTTTTTTTTTGAATTTGGAATTTTATTTCTAGGATAGAAATTATTAAAAGAGTGCAGATGTCCGATGAAAATCGGGATACGTCGATCGGCACGCGTCAGAAAGATGCAACAGCCACGAAAAAAAAAAACGTGGATCGAGAGTCCGAATAATTTAAATCGACTTACCTGAGATTTCTTCTTCTCCTTTTTTTTTTCTTTTTTTTTCTTTTTCCGCCAAACAACTAGCAGATGCGATTTCAACCACGCTTCGATGAACATCTTACTCCCCATTCAGGATGGTCACGTGCTGTTTTGGATTAATTTTTTTCGTCATCCCCTTGGACCTCGTTCAGGAATGTGGGCTGGTGCCAATAATAGCTCTTCAACATTACCATGTGGATCCATGTTAATCTTGTAAAAAAGAGATTTCAAAGACTCGATTATCTCGCAATCTATGTATTCATAAACATATAAACGTACATAAAAAAATCCACAAATCTAACTATAATTTTTAACATTCACGATTTACAGTATAATTCATGAAAAATGTTAGTTTCGATACGAGAAAATTCGAAATTTTTAATTTTCAAAAATAATGCAAAAGATTGATAGACAAATTTTTCATTCCTTCAACGACACAAATTATATTTGATAAACTTATATATTTGAGGAGAAAGAAATAAAATTTAATGAGATACAGTTAAAAATTACAGTTCCCCCCCCCAAAAAAATCGTGATCACCACGTTGGCGCTCACCACGGATACAAAACAGCTGGGGTTATTGAAAAAGCGATGGCGGTCGGCGCGGGATATATCAAACTAGGGCAGGGGGGAAGGGGGTTGGTCCGCATTAATTGGTGCTTCACCCACTAAACGAGCAAAGTTTCGAACTGATCAAGTTTCCTGCTGGATGACGGTCGCCCACCGACCCTTGCAACCCCCCTTAATGAAAGAATAAATACTTGATGCGGCTTGGATCCTAATTACATCGCGGCCGGATCAACTTGGAGGCGACCACCACGGATGAATTCGAAAGCCGAAGTGGAAAGGAGGAGGGAAATTCGGAAAAGGGGGAGAGGGGGACGGGTGAGGTAAGAAGAGGGTGCGCGCTTTAAGAGACTCTTAAGAAGGTTTCACGCTTTCGATCGGTGAATAATTGATCTGGATATCGGGGCTTTTCTTTCTTTCTTTCTTTTTTTTTTTCCTCGAAAACGTTAGCTACTTTTTAATTTTCGCGCCATCGAGATGAGCGGTGAAGAAGAGAGAGTGGTTAATAAATAAAGAATCGTAAGCGTTGAAATATGTCGAGGAGGAGATTCTCTAAATGGATACTTTGTATTAAAATTCATTTCGATTGGCCAATGAGATAAGTATTTTTTTAAGTAGTGAGAAAATTTTATTGTTATCCGGATCGTAATTTGTATGCGTATATTATTTTCAGATACGCGAATGTTTATGAAAAAAAAAAAAAAAAATACGCGAAATGTGAAAGCGATAACGGCCAAAGAAAAGTGTGTTCATAAAGTTCGTGTATATTTGCACAAAAAATTGCTTAGAGGAAAAAAAGTTTCAATTTCGACTTTTGATATTCGTTATATACAAAAATCACTATTGACAATATTAAAAACCAGCATTAAATTGAATCATAGAAAATAGATATTTCAAATTTGAGGTTTGAACATTAATAAATAATTGTTGTAGATCAACAAATGTTACATACTGATTCCGATTCCTCCTGATTCTGATCTAAAATTCTGATCGAATACAGCCGGAAAATGAACCATTAGAGGCAGAAAGAAGGATATTGCTTTACCGACGGAGCAGCGCGAGAACTAATTTCCAGTTTCTCTTCAACGTTACCACACGGCATGATCAAAAGGAATATTAGATTTTCGTCGAAGCTTAAAGGGCACGAGCAATGGCCGCCAAAGCAGGAATATATATATATATATATATATATAGAGAGAGAAAGAGAGAGAGAGAGAGAGAGAGAGAGATCTTGCACCCTTCATCGTTCCACCATAATTTCCGAGAATGAGATAAGCTACATCTCGCTGGACCCTCTCTCGTACGATGTTATGGGGGCTGCAACCCTCTCTCCGACGCAACCCCCTCGGTCTTTTGGGCTGGGGTTGTATCCGAAGAGAAGCTTTCGTGCAACTGACCAATGCGCCATTGGCTGGCCCGCTACTAATCAATAAATCGTTCTTTGCAGCGACCAAGCGAAAGCGCGCTTAGACACCCTTCGTTCTAACAGTGTCTTTCCGGTTCACCATTATCGCGAACGAGGGAATGGAACCTACCCACCATTTCCATCCTACATACGTTATGTTCTCGTTCTCGTTTACGATATTATATCTTGACGTTTTCATTCCATGCTTTTTGCGCTTTCACGAATATTAATTTTCAATTCGTCGTTTCCTTTTTTTTTCATTTCATTGTAAATTTTCTTCCATATCTTTATAGAATTATTATTAATTAATACAAAAGTATTATGGGGAGTAAGTAAATTAAAGAAGAAAATACTTATTATTGAGAATTGCATATAATTATATATTATATTATATCTAGTAAAAATCAACTACTCGACGAAACTTCAGAAATCTTAAGAAAGAAATTAATATTATTTCGTCTTGATAATTTTTTCTAGAAATCGTAAATATTTATCGACATTGATTCGGCAAGAAAATAAATCTATCCGGCAAGAAACAATGATAGAGGGATGAAGTAGAGGGAAGAAGTAGAAGGTGGAAAATGGTCAAATGGATAAGGAAAAGTATTCGACTTCGTGGAAACATCTCCTTTCCCATCGTTTTCTTTCGTCTTTACGAAAAGGCCAGGGCCATTGATCGATGGTGATGGAGATGCGAATAAACAAAAGTTTGCGGTGCAGGAAGAGGGTGGCCAGCATCATCAGTCATCGGTTTTGTCATGTGTGTTTCTGATGCCGACATTCTATAGCACATCCTTCGTATCGTGGCTTTTTTTGAAACCGCGAAAGGTGTAATGGGAAAATATCTACCCGTGTTATCGGACTTTACGTATGTGTTTAGAGATAATCCTTTCTTTTCAATCTTCTCTTTTAATTATAAAACAGTCGAAATTTTTTCTATTTTTAGTAAATTAATTTTTAATTAATTTTAAGTAAGAAGTATCTTTTTCTAAAGAGTGCAACACTAATTTTTTGGCAAAATTTTGCATATTGATAGAGATTATGAAAAATTGAAGATCCAAGTTTTAAAGTGTATACTTTAATAATTTCAATATCGAAATCTTCTCTATCAATTAATTTGAAATTATAGATTTTCTAATAATAAGAAGGAAAGATTCTGAGATGGAACTGAAATCTTTTTCATTTCCATAAAATTTTACTAGAGCTTGAAAAAAAAAAAACGAAGCACCCAGTTTTAAAAATTTTGCTTTCTTTGCCTTGCAGAAGGATCCTTTCTATTAATAATAATTATAATTAAAAAAAAAAAAAGAAAATAACGCATTGACAAGGACTTAACCTTCTCTCATGGTCGAGAAATTGAAAGGCGTGCAAGGGATGGTTTCATCGTATCGCCTCGCAGTTGCTGCACGTGAGCTCAGTTTGCACAATCGGCCGCGTTTTTCTGAAAAGTGGAGGGTCAACAATAGGCTACACCCTGGCCAGGTAAGGCCATTTTGAATACGCATAACGATCGCTCATTGTGATCCCCCGGTATAGTCCGTTCCTTTTTTCAAATTTCTGGAAAATTGCGGGAACATTACGCGATTCCAACGTTTCCGCGATGGGAATGAACGAAATCGGGGGAGAATAAAAAAGGGAAGGCGTTGAATTATTTTAATTCTACGAAACAGAGATGCAACAAATTGTTTCCCAAATATTTTCTTTTTCGAATAATGATAAAAAATCATCGCTCGAAAAAAATAAATAAATAAGAAAGAGCGATCGTTAAATCAATTTATATCCTCATAAAAGACGAAAAAAATCGAGAATTCAAGCAAGAAAAGGATTAAATAATTTGAAGAGAATTTAAATGATTGCTCGAAAGATTGCTAATAAACGGATAAGATTCTAATTACGTACGAAAATTCGGAAATTAACACGTTGCTTTTTAACTCTCTGTTAATTGAATGAAATTGGTTAAAAGGCGAAAGGGCAGATTTATATTTAGACGGGATGGATCGAGGGGTGGGATCCGAGCGAGGAAACAGTAATCCATTCTTGTAAGTAAATTTCTTTCTTCCTGTTTTTTCTTTCGCCTCTCGCGCTCGCCTCCCTTTGGGCATTACACGTTGTTCTACCGACTCGAAGTTTGTTCCGGCAACTTAAGAAGACATCTAGAAACGCTCTTAGGACTTCGGAGGATGAGATAGGGTCCGGTTGCCCCTGGATACCAAGTCGAATTTTCTTTCCACGGTTTACTTACCCGTTTACTTCCCTGCCGAATATGAAAACTTGCGGTATTATTGCCGTGTAACCAGACGTTCTAATATATTTAAACGTAAGTATCCTCGATATCCAGATTGAATGGATCATTCACGATATTTTAAACGTGTTCCATCTTCGTCTAAAAGAGAAAGATTAGACTGTTGAATTGTAAGTTTTTTTCTTTTTAATTACAGAACATTTTTTGTGATACAACAAATTCTTACTTAACACTATTTATCAGAGTTGTTCCATAGTTTTTACAAAATTTGAAATAAAATAAAAATTTGAAATAAAACATCCTTAATTTTATAATATTGTTAAATTTATTTCGATTAATAAAAATGATAAGATTTTATTTACATTTCTCGGATGTTGTAATATTTTAATTAAGGGTATAATGTATTGCATCTATTGAAATAGAGGCAATTATTTGTTTCGTCAAAAATAAAATTGCCATTTTTCCCGTTTTCCTCGTTTTCACTTCCTCTCCACTTCCGTCTCTGTTTTAATCGATCCTGTTCTCTGCGACGAAATAGAAGGATACAATTGTTCTTGCCGAAAGACGATCTTTCTATCCGGCGACATTCATCCCGACAAAAGAGAAACGAGGCAGACGCCATTTTCATTATGCCCTTTACGTGCTTTCACAGACAGTTTCGATACGAATCTTCAAAGACAAACTTCAGAATTTTCTTTTTTTTCTTTTTTTTTTTTTCTTTTTCCCTCCATCCTCGGTGAACTTTATCAAGGAGAGGGCAACTATTCAGGGTATATATCAGTGCATCACACTTTTCAATCGAAGCCAAATATAATAGTTGAGAAACACTGTCTTAAATTAAATATTCTATACTTTCTATATTTTCTTTGCGTATTTTTGATCGAAATCTCCTTTTAGAGATTTTATGGCATATTATAGCACTTATGTCCTAAATTTTTAGTAATTTTTATTTTGTCCAATCAATAAATTAGGTTATTGAAGGTTATTATTATTATTAGGTTAGGTTAGAGGCAATTATCGATTAATTTCGATTAATTTCAGGCGAAATATAATTTCTTAATTTTTTTATTTTATTTTATTGTATAAATGGACGATAATCATTAGAAATAGAAATTTCGTATCGCTTAATCGAACGTCTATATCTATAGACGTGAAATATTTCGCGTGTACGGATTCCGTTTAGAATTAACACGAAAATTGGAAGCCTGTGCCCTACATATGCGGATTAGGATCTCGCGTAACTTTGATAACGATCGGAATAACTAATTTAGGGGAACACTTTTAAGGATTGCATCACGTTTGAAGGGATTCCGAACTAAACGAATCCTGCTTGAATTAAAAGTTTTTTTTTTTAAATTTTGTTTTAAACACACGTTTAACAAAATCAATCCTCTTTCAAAAGCCCCCTTCACTTCCATTCAAGTGAAAATAAGAAATTCGAAACACCTTGATCAACTCACTCTTAATCAACTCGACAATTTTTTTCCAATCCATTTGCAACAAATTTCATCCCCTTCCCAAATTTCACTTAATTTTTATCCCATCCCTCTGAGAAACGAAACTTGCCCGGATTGTTATTAAGATATTATCATTCTCATGGTTCCTCGAATCTTATCTCGCCGTACGAACAATTAAAATCGCTCGGTAAGATGGCCGGGTATAAATTAAAAATAAATTAAATTCTCCCCCTGTCCCCTCTTCTCTGCCCAGGGAAAGAGGCAGGGCACAAAACGCGGCCGAACACAATTATACGTACTGTTCTCTCTCTCTCTCTCTCTCTCTCTCTCTCTCTCTCTCTCTCTCTCTAAGAGGGTAGATTGATAGAAGTTTAATGAAAAAATAACAAAGATAATTACGGGCTACGACTGCGGGGGTAAACAGTCGCACCCACACAACTCACGATCTCGGAATATACCTTGTATATTCCGACCGAGAACGGGATCCCTCCCTCCTCCCCCTCCTCCCTTTATTATTATTATACCGTACACCTGCATTACCGCCAACGAGATCATTACTCGGCGCAGCTTCTTTTTAACCGTTGTTCAATTTTCATTGGGAACACAGGTAGTCTCATAAGAGTGGAAGGGAGTTGTAATTATTTTCAACACCGATTAAAACGTTCGCCACGAGTCAGGAGATAATTCTTGGAAATGGATCCTTCTTCTTCTTCTTCTTCTTCTTTTTCTCTTTCGTTCGAGAGATCGTTCCCCTCTTTTTTTCCTATTTAACAGATTTTGATCTTATCGACTAATCAGAAATTTTGGGAATAGATAGAATTTCAAGCTGTTTTTTAAATTAATTCTGACGATGTATTCGATTTCTTCGTTCTGTGAAATTTAAATCAATCATATTTGGATACAGTGGATAAATTGAAATATTCAATTTCACTAATATTTTATCGCCTTATTAAATTTAACACGGAACGAAACAAATTTTCTTTCTAAATTGCCTCTTTAAATTTTAAACGGAGTTTAAAAGTTTCTTTGCTCTGGGAGCGTTAAAATGGCGCCATGTTCCGCCATCGTGCGTCGCTCTAACGATCCCGCGCACACGGATTACGTAACAGCGTCGAATAGGGGTTTGTTCCTCTTCTGGTTCCCCGTAGGAGAGCGGTCAGCTCTCGGGGTAAAAGGTTTCCTCCTCGTGCAGCTGTTAAACCCTTGACCTTCGCAGTTGCGTTCGTGTAAAGGGGGGCAGTGGGTCCGATGAAAAATTTGGAAGGTGAAACGCAGAAGAAATTGAGAAAACGGACGTTGCCCACTGACCGACGGGGTGCCCACGGTCCATCCGGATGACCGATTATGTTGTTCGGGGATGAATTCGTGGCAGATGCGCATGATTTGTCTTGGCGATCTTGTCTTTCAATTTTTTGTCTTTCACCAATTTTTTCCCCTTTTAGAAAAATTGTAATAATCACCATTCGAAGATTCAAAATTTGGAAGCTTTTGCTTTTTTTTTAATCTTCGTTTCTTCTTCGTTTTTTTATTATATCTAGTTTTTTTACATGGGATGATTATTCCAGGAGTTCGAGCCTTGTTTAAGTATGATAAATACTTTAATTAGATTCTACTTTTTTAATAGATAAATTGTATTGTTGCATCCTCAAAATTGACCAAGTTACGACATGTATTGATCTCGTTCCTCGAAGGATATAGAAACTGATGATTATCACCGAAGCCCTTCCTATATTCGAGTATCTAATATTATATTTTCGAGGAATAAATAATAATATTTGAACGATAAACAGGTAAGCTCCATTTTTTTTAATCGTGTTCATAAAAATTTTACACGAAAATTAAATAATTAAATTAAAAACTTCCATTCCAATAGAATCTATTTTAACTATCTATTCTTCCCTCAAATCTACACGTAAATCAAAAATAACTATAATTGATGAATTTAATATGTATTTAAAATTTCTCACTGTCTATTAAACCTATTAAATTCTGATCAAAATTGAAGCGAATAGAAGGAAGGGTGCTATCAAAAACACAACAATTAACATCTCATTTCCACGAAGAAGAAGAAGAAACTTTTCACAGCCATTACCGTGTAATTAGTAACGATGATCGCTTCCTGTTCGCACCCTCGTCTTCATTTTCACTCGCCCCTCAACCCGCGAGGTAAAAAGGAGAACCCACCACCCCTCGGAGGCAAACAACATGGTGACGACAAGCGTGGTGTGTCGCTGAACGAAAAAAAAAAAAAAAAAAAAAAAAAAACACCAAGAACGGCTGTGCGACAACGACAATTGTTTCCCTCCCTAGACATCAATCCGGCAAAAACCGCAAGAACCGCACCCTCTCACCCTCCTTGATCGCGCGCACGCGCGTCCTCCGCGTATTTTTAAACGTGGCTCTTCTTTTTTTCCCTCTTTTTTTTTTTTTTCCAATCTTTGCGTAGCACGAGCCAGCCTTCAATAATAAAATGATATCCACTCTATCTCTAAGATTTCAGGAATATGAAATTTACGATCTTGGTCCGAGGATTGGAGACAGTAATGGAAAGTAAATTTTTCTTAAGATTCTTTAATTATTTATGCGTTTCCTTCTTCAAAGTTTTCTCTAATGTTGAAAGAGAATAAACGCAACAATTGATGAAATGATAACGAATATATATATATATTTTTTTTCTTAAAAGATATTTTTCTACGTCAATTTAAATCAATGCCGCGAATTTTAAAAGCGTTTCGCTTTGAGAAAAAATCTTGGTGCAGTGTTCGGATGTCGACGCCGAAACGACCGAATGTCACGCATCGGAACTATCACGTGCGAACCATAAATTGTTTCTCGCACGTTGCCTCTCACGCAACATCCCATCGAATAACTATCGAATAGGCATCGAGCCACGATATTAACCGATAGACCCTCTATTGATTATGCGGTGCGTTACGCTGCCGATAAATTACGTTCCTTAATCCACGAAATCGATGCGGTTAACATCTCTTGCCCACCTTCTTTCCTCGTACGAGATAATCGTCAAGAGACGATTCGATTTCTATTATTTCTTCTTAAATTTATTTTATCGATAATTCTTTCGTCATCCTCGTTCGGGATAGGATAGGTGCATGTAATAATAAATTTTGTTGCAAACTGATAATTTTCTCATTCTCGTTTACATAACACAATATAGAAGATATTCCTTAACGAAATTATCCTAAAGAAAATTAAAACAACTCAAAAGATAATCCAACTTATCTTACCAACTTAACTTTATATCATATTTATATAATTGCTACAATATATTCAATTAAGAATGAAATGAAACATCCTTTCCAATTGATCCAATTGATTCCACCACGAGTTTTCCCCTGGAAAATTCTGGAAGAAAAAAAAAAAAATCAATCTCCAAGAAAAAGTACGCATCGGTAGAAGATATACCGAAATAAAGCCTCCTCCCTTGGAATTTTGCATCCATGGTTTATGAGGAAAACGGACAATGACAGGTTTACGATCTGTTTGCTATAAACAGCTCCATTTCCAGGAGATTAAAGGATTAGGTGTAAGGAGTATACGCCTGGGTTGCTGTCAATAATGGAAGAACAATGGCCTGTCCGGTAGTAAGACGGCGGCAAGCCGCGCTTTCAACGATTGTCCGTCGTGTTTCCCTAAACAGGGAGATTTCGATTCCTCTCGCAAACGGAACGGGAACAAGAACAGAGGGCTGAAAACCAGAGAGAGAGAGAGAGAGAGAGAGAGATATCGTGTCCATTCTGCGCGTCCACGCCTTCGAATCCCCTTGGAATCTTAACCAAGGACATCCACCACGCTCCAGTAGCCGAAGGGGAAGGGATTGTGTGTCGCGGACCTTAATGCTTCTTACTGTCACTGTAATACCGGGCTAATGGGGGAAGGGCAGAGAGAGAGAAAGTGATCGGGCATCCCGGCTCGCGGATAATTTTTCTGCCCAGCCACAGCGACCAAAGGTCGCCCCCCTTTGTCGTGCCGATACTGGAGTGTAAAATAGGATTTTGCTCCGCGTCTTGCCCACCTTGCTCTTATTATATACATTCGCACGAGCTTCCTTCCTACTCGCATTCTTCCATTTTCGCTTCTAACCGCGCGTTAGGCAGCAGCAGAGCTGCTAGATTATCGATAGTTTGGGATCGCGGTCTCAATAATGTATTTATCACTTCTTCCTTTTGTTTCAACTGCGATCTTATCATTACTTGGAAAAGAAAAAGTATTTATATAATATAATATAGAAATATCCTTTAACGAAAACAAACAAGATATCAGAATCTAAAAGATATCGTGGATAATTTTTGTGGATGGGTATTTGGAGAATATATATCTAGTACGTTATGCTCTTCTTTATAATCGTTGTTAAACAATTATGGAAATATTTCTTTTTCTGCGATGTTATCATTACTTGGAACGACGAAAAGAAAAAGTATTTATATAATATAATATAGAAATATCCTTTAACGAAAACAAACGAGATATCAGAATCTAAAAGATATCGTGGATAATTTTTGTGGATGGGTATTTGGAGAATGTACATCTATGCTATGCTCTTCTTTATAATCGTTGTTAAACAATTATGGAAATATTTCTTTTTTCTTCAATATCTTTTTTTTTTCTTGCTGTTGCGAACGAAATTTTGGACACTTGGATTAAAAAGCGGGCATTGGAGATCGTTTTGAAGGAGGGGAGAAACTCCTCAAAACAGGGGATGTTTTCTTCTTAAAACAGTTAGAAGGAGGAAGATGGGGGAAGGAAGGTTAAGGAAGGCTGTTTTTCGAGTGCATCCTATTTCGGTAACGCAGGTGGTTACGTGGGTGGAGCGGAATCATGTGTTGAGTGTGCGTTATGGACCGCAAGTGCCGCGGAGGCCAACCCTTCGGTCGTCAATCATCCCGCCTTGCCGATACGCTTCCTGGACAGGGTCGAAAAACGGTACACGATCGAGAAACTACTTGCTTTTGGCGTGTGCTATATACTCTCGAAAATTGGACGAAGTTTAAAAAAAAAAAGAGGGAATTAAATCGCAATTTTTATATAATGAATTCTTAAAGATATTTTAGGAGATATCGAGATATATTTTTCAATCGAGTGAATTTCGATCAAAGAATTTATTCGAATTATTTTTCCTTTTTTCCAGTTTCTTATAATTCTTAAAATATCTAGCCAGTTTATATAGAGAAGATGATATCGGGGAAAAATTGTATTTTTCCAGCATGGGCGCGCGTGACTTTTCGATATGTTGATCTTGGGTATCTGTCCCACATATTGACCACTCGATCCCTCCTTACCGGACATCCGCTTTCACCGCTTTCGTAGCGCCGAGGAGAGCACATGTAAACGGCCGACAGGAATCGGATTACGAAGATCCACGATGTGTTTTCCTCGAGGAAGAGCATCTTCCTTGTCCCGTAATTTGCCACCGGAAATGCACGTGGTGCTCACGACGACGTAACGTGAGAAACTTCGAGAAAGAAGGGTACTCCTGTTCGACGACGATCGTTTATAAAAATACGATAATTAGTCGAAATGATCGAGGAAACATAAACTTCTTCCCGCGAAAGGTGAAACTATCGTGTAGATTAATCGCGAATTACGTGATGTTTCAAAAATTATTGAACTTGGAGTAGACGGATCTTTTGATAAAATTTATCTTCGTAGAGTGATAAAAAGAATTCGCGAGGACCCCTTTCGTATCGAGAAAGAATTCGAACAACGCATTGAGGAGAGGATTGAAGTGAAATATCCGGCTCGAGATTTCTGTACAATATAGAATTGTACAGAATCGTACCGATCTTTTTCGAGTCGGTAATTTTGGTGTTGGATACGCCGCCGTGAACTCTTAACTCCAACATTTGGACCCCGCATTTACGCGGAAAGGATAGGAGTCGAAAGGGATTCCGTGCGCGGTTGGAAGGTGATTTTTCGGGCAAACGGACGCCACGAGTGAGGAAATGGCGGCACGCTTGATCGAATCTTCTCCTTCTTTCATCGCGTATAATGCCTATGTTTGGACACACGGACGAAAAGGCTTGGACTTTCCCCCGGCTCGGGGACAAATAAACAGTCGTTTATCTCATTGGACCGCGAATAAGCCTGGTCGGCCCGGCCTTTTGCCCTTTTTTCCCTATTTTTTTCGCTTGCAACCGTGCATCCCGTGCAGATCGTTGTTGCCTCCATTCTTAATCCAATATCCAAAGAAACGAGCCTTTAACTACGAATCCTCCGAGGAATCGTATTTGGTGTTTGGAAACGAAATTGACGATGGGATTGGATAGGGACCCGATCTTTGTCGTCGAGAGATTTCCTCTTTTTCGTGAATTTTGTGAGAAGGTTCTTCTTCTTCTTTTTTTTTTTTTTAATTTGAAAGGGTTGGAAAATTTTTTCGCGCGGCAAACGATTCAATCGTAGAATTGGAACGAATGATATTTGATGCTTTGTATCCAAGATGCTTTGTATCAAATTGTAATATAAAGCAAGAAACTCGTTGTATATAACTTCGGATACAAGAAATGATGGAAAATTATTTCAACTTGCTTCGAAAATTATTGTCCATAATTATAAAAAGAAATACATTTTTACAAAAAATTCAATTTCTCTAACCAAAGATATTTTATTTTCATTTCTCAAAATATAAATAAATTTTGCATGTCAACTCGTGTGTTTATTTTGACTTCTAGAATCCAAATAGAATTCCAAGACTGTCTCATATTATTAATACTTTAACACATGGAAAATCTACAGTGATACGAACCAAGAATGATTCCCCAAAAGTATCCGTATCTGAAAACTGTAGAATGAATTTGTGAATAAAACGACGAAAAAAACCATATTTACGAAGATGATTAATAGGAAGCCTTTTTCATCGGTTTTTTTCAGGCGTTCTGTGTTTTACGTGAGCCTGGCACACGCCACGAATCTTGGACACGCTTTCGAGGCACGCGCGCCATATGCTCTCCTCGATAACTGCGTGGCCACGATAATTTGCGAAACCACTCACGAAAAACGACTCGTCCTCTCGTACTCTAATCTACAGTTTGAATGGATCCAGAAGAACCGTCATTGATACTCGATTAAGTCGGGTTTTGAGAACACGAGTTTCATTTCTTTTTTTTTTTCGAATTGATGGACACGTTACAACGATTGCGTGTTTTCAATCATCTGTTGGATAGTTTCTTCACTGTCTCCAGAAACTCGAATTTAAATGTAAATCATTTAAATCTTGAATATAATTAATTTAACTTATTCTATAATAAAATAAATGAAACGTCTCTTCTTTAACCAAACTTCAACAATATTTCGTATTAACAATATAACCGATCTCTCCTTCGACCTAACCTCAAAATAACCATATCCATTTCGAATAAATCCAACATAGGATCGTATCACGTGTTTCCAGACACCGACAATTGTCTAAAATTCTCTGCAATAAAAATTAGAAAAAAAAAAAAAAAAAAAAAGAAAGAAAGACGACCACGAAAAACACGAAAAACCCAGAGAAAAAAATCCAATGGATTTCAAGAGTGGTCCGGTTGAATTCGAGAGAGAGAGAGAGAGAGAGAAAGAATATGTAAAAAAGCATACGCGGAAGCTGTCAGACGTAATCAGCGTCAACGGTGAGCCTCGGTATTGGAAATTCCTCTTTTTCTTTTCTTTTTTTTTTCCCCTTCCACCCGATAAAAACGCCGCCGGTTTTTCCAGGGAGGCGGCGGGAAAAAAGGGGGGCGAAGGGTCGACACGGGGCGGTTCGATTCGAATCGGTGGCCGCGTTTCCACTTTTCTTTACTTCCTTGTTGCGGTTCGCACGCGGTAACGTTACGCTTGTATCGTGTTACTTTTTCGAATCGCTACGGGGCTACATACAGGGTTACATAAAAAGGTTACGAGAAGTTGGGCAAAGTTCTCTTCATCGACTCTCGGATGAGACGGATGGACGATCCGTATCACGGATTTTTAAGGAAGGATCGGTCGGTCGGTCGGTCGGTCGGTCGGTGGAAATTTCACGAAAAACCGGGCCACCTGACGACACTAGTCCGTCGACCCGTCTCGCCTTACTTCGGAATTTTTCTCGAATCGAAGCAAACGCCGTTCCTTCTTTAACCGTTCGCAGAAACTCGAGCCACGCCGTGTGACGTAACAATGGCGATTGCTCCTTTTTCTTTTTCTTCTTCTTCTTTTTTTTTTTTTTTTTTCTCCGTCTCTGGGGACAAAACTCCTTCCGCCCACAATACGTGCCGATCTCTTATCTCGATTAGGTATACGTATTCTCCCTTCGATCCCTCTCCCATTATTCCTTGCGTAAAAGTTGCGTAAAAGATGGGATAATTTGTGCCAGAAATGTTTTTCTCTCTTTTTTTTTTTTTTTTTTTGTTTGATTTCCTTCTTCGAAAAACGCGACGCGCGCTTCGGACGGGTGATTTAAAAAATTGTTTCGCACGCGAAATTTGAGTAAAAATTTTAACCAAATTTTTGCGTACGTTATCGGTAACGATAAAATCTTCGTTTGTATTTCGATTGATTTCCATCTAAACGAGATGTAACGAGATGGAAAGGAGAAGAGGATAAGGATTTCTTGTCCAAAGATCACAATGATCCTCGAGACGACTTCTCGTCATTTTTTCCAATCTTTCTCTTTTATTCCCAGGCGGGTGTCTCGTCAAAATATCGTAAAGACTTTGCTTTGGGGTTAAAAGAAAGAAAAGAAAAGAAAAGAAAAAAACGATCCCCATAAAGTCATCATGGACCGTGGCTACCGTCCGAATCGGTGAAAAATTCAAGGTGGCTTCGTCGGGTCCAAGAAAAGGGTAGCGGTAAAACTTTGAAAGAGACGTTACGAGCTATCGGTTGGAAAGTTTCTTGGAATAAAATCATACGCGTTGCAATGTCGCGATGTTCGTTCGATTCGAAATTTAATTCAAATTGAGAAATGGATGAGGAATGATACTAGCATCTCCCTCTTACGATTACAATTCAATTTTATTACAATTGAAATTCTATTATATAATAATAATTGGAGAGGCTCACGTGAAAATAATCAGAGACAGACACCTCTGATATTTACCAAATCACTTTTTCCATTAAAATATAAATAAATCTCCATTAAAATATCACATCCATTTATCCATTCGTTCCGATCAATTTGCCAAATAATTTTCAAATAAATAATTTTAAAATTTAATAATTTTAAATTTAATTTTAATTTTAATAATTTTCAAATAAATAAATAATTTTCACAAAACGCAACATCGAAACGAGGAATTAATAACGCAAATTTAGCCCGCCTCGAACATTTAAATAAGCATTCAAACGATGAACGGACACGACAGCTACCGCAATTTCATTCTTCCTAGAGACACTGTCCCGTGTCCGTTTACCCCGGAGGTGCACCGTTTCCTTTTTTTTCTTTTTTTTCTTTCTTTCTTCCCCCTCCCTCCCTCCCTTTTCGTGAAACGTAGCCCGCGCCCTTTGTCTAAAGCATTCGAGCGTGCTCTGCCTCCTGGCGAAGGATGGAGAAGAAAAAAAAAAAAAAAGAAGAGGAACAAGATGAAGAAGAAGAGAAAGAAGAAGAAGAAGAAGAAGAAGAGAGAAGGACTGGTTGCTGGTCGTCGCTGGCGACCAACAAAAGGGCCAAGGGCAAGAAAAGGGAAAATTTATGTATGTACCGTGGCGTAACAGCGCCATCTGCGTGGAATTTCTTCTGGCCCATCAGTTTTTCGGTTTTCCGAAAGATTTGGGTCAAGCGGACAGTTGCGAGAAACCCAGTCGCCCCTTTTTCCCGGGCTTGGCCCGACCTAAGTTCGCCTAATGATCCCCGATTTCTCGGCGAGTTAAGACCCTTTCGAGAAACCCATCCTTCCACCGCGAATTCGCCATTAATGTATATAATTACATCCATGCGTATCCGTGCTTGAGCTTCTTTCATACAGCCGATTCGAGATGATAAAACGGCTTGGACAAATGAAACGAATGAGTATCGAGACGATGAAGAGTATATATACATTGTACACTCTTAGAATCTTAGAAAATTTGAGTAAAGGTATACGCTTTTTACGAGAACAAAAGTCTCGAGAATCGGTTAAGGGAGTAGGGTTGAAATGGATAGGTTGACAACACGGTCAATGAAAATGTTGTGTTGCGCTTGGGAAAAGTAGATTATTCTTTCTAGAGAATTTTCGTATCCTAAAGAGAAATATTTTCGAGAACAATATAACGTGTGACGTAACGAATGACTTAAATTTATGGGTTAATAGAAAGGTTAGAACTTCCAAATCTTTTGAACGAACCTCTCTCATTCTCCAACATCCACGTTCTTCCATAGAAATTTCTCAAGGAATGAGATGTGAATCGGCGGTGAATTTATTCGTGGACACGTGGAAAATTTGCGTAAAACTACTATTTTGTTAAAAATTGACCAGGAGAGAAGTAAGATGAAATGAGAGAGAGAGAGAGAGAGAGAGAGAGGAGGAGGAGGAGAAGGAGGACAGTTGGCCCATAACGACGATGGAACATTTATCTCGAGTGTCACTTCACCCAACTTTCACCGGCACAATGTCACTCCGTTCGTTCCTTGCCCCTTTTCCGCCCCCGTTTTTGTCCACGTCGAAAGTGGTGGCCCTCCAAAATCGTCGTAATGGAGCTTCATTCAAGCGGTGTAGCAACGTCGTTTGCATTTCTTGTTATTTATCTTCGTCGTTGGTACTCCCTTGAACGGGAGTTGGGCCACTTCTCGGCCCTTTTGTCGTAATAGATCCGCGATGATGTTACCGGGGATCAAAGTGATCCACCAACTGTCGTCCACGCTTTGAGAAAAATGGATATCATATCGTCCAATATATTATTTTTGTGAACGTGTTTACCTCTTCTTCTTCTTCTTCTTCTTCTTCTTCTTCTTCTTCTTCTTCGATAGAAATATCTTGTAATCATATTTTCGATCAGTTGGATAATTGAATTTTTCTACGTACGCTTTTAACGTAAAGGAAGAGATCGAGAAACTTTTATGAAATTTTAAAATATCTTCCATTTCATTACTTATTAAATTAATTATTTCATGAATTAAATATCTCATATTATACATTTTTCATTAGTTGGATTAGAATAGAATTTCTCAAATATTTTTTAATAGAAAGGTAAAGTTTGTATGAATTTTAACAATATCTTCGTCTATTTCATTATTCAATTACGTAAATTTTTAAAATTTCCAAATTTGTTGCTCAGAATATAATATACCTAACTATTATTATCTATTTTATTTCTATATATTGTATATTCGCATTAATATTATTTAAAATATTTTCTTGTAATCGATAAGAAAATAAGATCTAATATTTAATATCTGAAGAAGTCTATCCATCTTGAAATCGAGCTTTGTGGATCGAACATTTCAATTACCTCTGGTCACGGTGTCACTTTAAAGGAACGAATTATCTTCATCCAATGTCCGCCGGAAAGGATTGCGTTTTACGAAGCCGACGATCTCTGTGGAACGAATTCTTTAACGCGTAACTAACACGAAACCATGTTGCTCATGATGACTATATAGAGGGTTAACAATGCCATCCAGGTCGCTTCATGAACGTTCACCCATAAATAATTACAAAAGCTGCGACTAAACTTCGAAAGTAACCACTCCTTTCAGGAAAAAGGAAGAATTACGCTTTATTCATTATCGAGACGAATGTTCGAACATTCCTAGAAAGTCAACTTGTATTTTTCGTACATTATTATTATTGAAATTTATATCGAATTTTTTTTAACACAATATGTATCTTTTTCAAGAAGTATTATTAAAATAATTATATTGTTCATCTTAATATTTTTTTTTAATTATATATTGAATACAAAATTAATAATCTCGCTATTTTTTTTAATTTATGTTATACGTAATTTATCAATAAAATGATTTAAATAATCCCAATTACAAAGTACAATATTATAAATATAATATTGCTTTATAATAAGAGGGATAATAGTTCAAACAAGAGATAGTATAGCTGCATTATCTAGCGGGAAAATTTAGAATTAAAAGTGATAGATAGAATTTTACCCATAGAATAAAATGACGAATAATTGTAAAACGATGAAATTCTTGTTGCTCTTTCCATTATTATTTTTGTGTCATTTCTAACTTTATCGATTATCATAAATTAAGATTCTGACATTAGTAGTAGTTGGTATAGTTTTTCGTATAAAAAAACTATTTTATCATTATTATGGACAGATGGAAAGTTGCTGTGTCAATATGTTATCTGCAAATAATAAGTATTTTTAGCACATTTTTTTACAAAAGATAAATTAATTTACTTTTTAAAAATTTTATTAAAATTAATTTATCAATAAATGAAATTCCTAAGCAAAATATTTTAATTATTTAGACTATAAATGAAACATATATAATATACAGCATAAATATATATATACATAAAATAGATAAAATATCAACATATAAAAAAAGAAATTTATAAAAATATATCCAGAGAAAATCCATCATCATTTCTGTTTTGATTATTTAAAGAAGTGGAGATAAATTCTTTATTCTTATCTTTTCTTAATGCTTACTACTGCTTTTAAAATCTTTAGTATCTTTAATATTCCAGAGATGGCGTTTATGATCAATTCTTACATCTTTATCTCTTTCTAAATTTGAGGCTTTTTCTTCTTTATATTTCTATTCCATTATTTATAAGAAATTTATGAAACAAATCAAGATTTGAAATTGCCAGTATTATCAATAGAATTATGTTTGACAATTCTTGCTTTAGATATTGAAAGGTATGTTGTTGTATTTAAAGAAACTCTGAGTGACAGATGTAAAATAAACATTGATGAGATTGAAATAGTCCGAATGTTGATTTCAATTTTCATATGTCTATATTATATTGAAATTATATATATTAAAATTTATCATTTATATTTTGATAATTTATAATGTAATATACGTTCTTTTTTGTATTTCAATTTCTATAGATGTTTAACTATTTTGCTAATTTTTTATATTTTATCTTTATAATATTTTTTATATATGATTTTCACGCATTATCACTTTTTTGCGATAAAATCTAATAATTTATATCTTTCCAAAATATATCTTTTAATTATGCAACATTTTGTTATTTATAATATTATTTTACAACAAATCTGTTTTATGATTTCTATTAATATCTAAAGTTGATAAAAAAAGAAAATACTTAGTTTCCTTTTTTACCATCATCTCTCACATATTCGATATTATAATTAAGTTTCCTACAATAGATGTCACTCTAATACCATTTAACTATTTCGACATTTCATTTTTACATTGAATTGTAATATTTTTACATCGTTAAGATATCTGTTATCTACGTACAAGTTTGAATTATTTCATATTATTAAAATTTATTTTTTAAATTATTTTTTTAAAAACAAATACTTCAAATTATTTTTCTGTACACGAGTATTCTTTGTAAGTCTATGTACACTTTATTGTACTATTAATCAAAAGAATAAGCTGAAAATAACCTTTTAAATAATCTCATTATATAACAGCTATCTTTATTCGCTTTTAATCCTTAATCTTTACAAAGGATCTCCTTTCTTTCATCATGATGCTTCATGCGGAACACGAATGTGAAATAGCTGAAGAAGAAAATGACATACTGTTTCTTCCCGGTAGAGGTATATTTCAAAAATTGAGAGACATTTTATATCTCTCATTGTTACCCTCGCGGAAGAATCCAGCCGCTTTTTATTTTTTGCGAAGCAGTGCTGCCATAACTCAAGAAAAACGTCGTCAATGGCGAAGTTTTCCGAATATCATTCATCCATTCAGTTTATTCAGGTACACACTATAAGACAATATAAGACAAGATAAGTGTTATCGCCATCATGCCATTTGATAACATCCATTTAGAAAAAATCGTACCTCTTGTCTTCTGACATTTATTAATTTTTAAAATTTGTAGAAATTAATTATCGCCAACAAGATTTCGAGATATTAATTCTAAATAATATTCCTTTCATATTTAATAATCATATATTGTTATACAAATTCTTTTTTATAAAATGTACAAAAACAAATGTACATACATACGTATATATGAATGCAAAGGATACATCGTCTCGTGAAAGCTTTCAATAATTGTTCGCGCATCCGGTCTATCTGATACGCGCATTATGCTTTGGATCGTTATTACAGGCACATTTGGGACATATCGATGATAGTCGTAATATCCCTTGTACTGATCATCATCCCCTATCAGGCTTCCTTTGGAATAAAGGAAAAGTTAATGACTTGGACCATTATAAAGAACATCATGTTGTTAATCTTATGCTGCGACGTAATAGTGAATCTTAGAACAGGGTAAATATCTTAATTAAAAAATGTACGATTTTACAGCAAATTTTAATAATCGATCAATCAATTTTTTTTTTTTTTTAATCCTTCCATTTAATCCTTTAATCCATTTAAGACCACCAATGCTCGATCCTTAAGTATCCCAAAAATCTTGGATCCTCGAGATAAGATAAGATTTCTTTCTTTCTTTCTTAAATTCCTAATCCACTGTAAAAAGTTAAATCGTTTAAATAAAATTAACTCATTATCCTCACCCACAATCGAAAATCTTAAATTTATCCTTCAGGTACTTCGACAAAGACATGCATTCCACGGAGTTGGATCCAAAGAAAATAGTTGATAATTATCTAAAGCGTGGCACATTTATCATGGATTTCATCGGTTCCTTTCCAACCGATCTATTCTATTTAAGCGCGTTAGAGCTAATAGTAGCTCGCAAGTGGACATCCCTATTATGCATCTTCCGCGTTTTCTCTCTCGCCAATTACATCGAGAAGATAACCTCCCTCTACAATATACCACTAGCCGTCAAAGTGTTCGTCGTGTTAATCTTCTGGTTGCTGTTGTTTTTCCACTGGCAAACCTGTTTGCAATGGTTGATACCATTAATATCTAAATCGATGTACGAGCTGCAACGTCCCGCCAACACATCGTGGATCGAGGTGGCAAACTTGTGGGAAGTCTCCAAGAGCGAACAGTATCTGAGCAGTTTAATGCGCGCCATAACCACGTTTATGAGGGTCGGCCTGATTTACACACACCTGGACAACGCGGGTGAGGTTTATCTGATCACATTGACCCGTATATTGGGCATGATCGTCCCCTGGTTCATAGTCACATCCGTGTTGAATTTCCTCAGGGGTAAGAACAGCTCTCGTTTGAGGTACCAGGGTACCGTGGCCCAATTGAAACACTTCATGAGCCACAAGCAATTACCGTACTCCACCCAGAAACGGATCATCCAATATTACGAGTTCCGTTTCCAATATCGATTCTTTCGCGAATCCGAAATTATAAACACGATCTCGACCCAGATGCGTCACGAGATAAGGATGCACACGTGCCGGAAATTGGTCGAGAACGTGACGTTCTTTAACAATTTGCCGTTGACGTTGCTCGGCCAAATCGTGGCTTTGTTGAAGTTCGAGATATTCTTGACCAACGACGTGATAGTCAGGGTGAATCAGCCCGGTGATTGTATGTACTTCATAGCCTCGGGCACGGTGGGTATTTACACGGATTCGGGCAAGGAGGTGTGCCATTTGGACGACGGGGCGCACTTCGGCGAGGTCGCGCTTATCATGCCCAACGAGCTGAGGGTGGCAAGCGTGGTGGCTGTCGAGATATGCGAGTTGTACCGGTTGAATCGTGCCGACTTCATGAGAACGATACATCCCTACCCTATGCTGTGGGAGAGGATCAAGAAGATCGCGATCGAGAGGCACGAGAAAACGATGATACTCACTAAATAGAGGATTATTCTTTCCTTTTATAAGAGATTTTCTTTGTTATCAGTGATGAAGAAAGAAAGATCATCGAACGATTGATTGGAATCGTGTTATAAGGAATAATTTCCTTGTTTTACTTAATATTTAAGATTAACAGAGAGATAGATCAGTGTACTTACATATTAATGATAAGTTGCATAATTTGTTATGTAAGGTCGATGATTGTATTTTCGGTTTTTTTTTTATAATTACTGCTTGTAATTCGATTAATTACTTGTGTATAGAATTATTATGAAACTGGTGGATGTAAATCTCAATAAATATAAAGTTTGATATAAAGTTGAAATACGTATTAATTTTCTGAATCTTATCAAATCTTAATTTTTCTATGGCGATATTACGTGAAATTAAAATTATCATTTCATAAAATCCATTTTTCTTTTCTACAAGATTAACGTTAGAATTATTAAACAGTTATTTCCTTCTTTAATCTTTTAATCGACCTCTCTTCAAGCTTGCCAATGCCTTCAGTCTAATAATTTAACTTTCCTGAGAATTCTAATTTCTAATTTGCACTTGTATATTATACATCGCAATACCTGCTATATTTCCACAAAAAATTTCCATTAAAATCCAACCTCGAAATCGATTCTTACCAATTTTTCTAAATCCATCACCATTAAGAGACGAAATTAACCAAAAAGAAACAACATTATACATCGTAACGAGTCGAAACAAAATTATTACTCTTACTCTAAAGTCAAAAAATTCTAAAATAATAAGGATAATCCAATCAGACAGATAATCCAATCCAAGACAGAAAGACAATCACTTTACTATCTAACGTTTCTTTCACTTCATTTCTCATAAATCTAAGTCATAGTTAATATAGTATTAAAGATTTAAATTTAAAATTTTATTTTTCTGTATAAAAATATATATTCAAATTATTAAAATATAGAAATAATGATTAGTAATAAAATATATTTTAAAATATTATTTTTTGTTAATAAATAATTTAAAGGAACAAATACATTATTCACCTATTTATCAAAAACGCGTCCTATAGAGTATAATTTTAGCTCGATCTGCTCCATGAATTAATTTTTAAATAGCTCCATAAATTGTCTTTTAATTGAATGAACGGTTTAATAAAACATAATTACCGTCTCTAAATTATAAAATGAATTTAAATTTTTGATTTAAAATTCTAAAATAATTAATTACGATAAGACCCTATACAATTTTATTTAATCAATTCGTCCAAATTGAATTATTGATATAAATAAGTAAATATATGATTAAATTTAATTTTTAGAGGATTGATAAATTTAAAAAAAAAACTTTATACTGTCAATATAATAAAGATTCTACAACGGGGTGTATGGTAACTCTCTTCACCGATATGTCACGGGTCGATATATCGTTACCATAATTCGAGGCCAACCCCGGATGGAACCCCCGTTATATCATCGAGAGTCCGAGCGAATCGTTAATGAACGGCGGGGATAATGGCCGGGAAATTGTTAAAGGCGCATCGCGTCTCGAGCGAGCATCGAGCGATAACTGTTCCTCTCGGGGCTTGGCATTAGCGCGGAAGATTTATTGGCGCAATTGCGACGATTTTTGCGCGGCGTAACAGTAGGCTAAGGCGGCGTAGGCTCGTGGTGGTGAGGGAGGGGAGTTGCAATTTTCAACGTGAGCGAAGGGGAGGGAGGAGGGGAGGGAGGGCCCGTTAAGTTGAACAAATATGGGAAGAAAAACGCGCGGTTCGATCCAGAATGGCCTCTCGAATCTCGATCGATCGATTTGGAAATAATAAAAAAGTGCACGCGCGAAAGTTGAGATAAAAAGAAGGATAAAAGAAATTGGTAAATTTTTCTTATTGATAATGTTTGATAATTTGAAAAAAGGTAAGGCGATTTAAAAAAGATTTAGGGATTAATATTTTTTGTAAATTGTACATATATTTTTAAATTGATCAAGCAGATTGATTAAAGCAGAGGTTTAAGCTTCGTGTATTCTTATATCCCTCGGCTTGATCAGCGCGACGCGCAAAAGTCAAGAACCACGCCCACCAACCGTTAATTCTAAATTCTCACGAAACGTATCTACGCTGGGCATTATCATTAAACGATCGACTATGCATATACATACACTCGTCGAGTTTACTTTTCTCGGATAAAGTACCGTACAATATTTTACACCGGTTTACCGATTATCGGATTTATAACCGCGTACAAAGTTAAATCGATGCGTGAGATACGCGTTGTTTGCGAGCCTGCGTATATCTGAATAACATTTCGCCTCAGAATGATTGTTTCGATTGTAGGAGAAGGCGAATTTTTATTTGCAACCCGCATTCCAGGACAATAGGCTCATTAACCAGCGGAGAACAAGTTCTGTTCAGGCGCGAGAACACGGACCACTTTGCCTTCCATCTTGCAAAATTTTCCGCAAACCAAGTGTTATATAGCGTACAAAGAAATTTTATAACAAGTACAAAAGATTCCAACGAAATTTTTCCCGATATTAACCTGATATTAAAAGCTCAATCCAACAGATTTCCATCGATCGCCTTTCATCTCTCCTCCTTTTACTTTCCGATTCTCTCTAGAAAAAAAGATTCTAAAAAATTCTCCACACAAATTAACTCTCGAATATAAATATTTCTAAAAATAACAATTACTTCAAATAACAACCTTAAATGTTCCTCTCACAATTTGCTATCACCTATTCGAATTGACCTAATTCTCCAATTTTTCTCGAAGATCGAAACAATGCTCCTCCACCGCTCTTCTCGCGGAACGGATTCAATAAAGCAATTAAACAGGATCCACGATCATTTAACTTGATTCACGATGAAGTGATTTCAGAGAGGACTCGTTCAACTAGATCCGGGCCCCGGTTGTGTTATAAGGTTGATTGTCCGTCCTCCGTATATTACGTAGAGAATGCGAGGAGAGAAAACGGATCTGATTTACTTCACGATGCCCTCCCCCCTCCTTCCCTCCCCTGCTTATCTGGCGAGATTCGCGTGTCGAGTTATCCACCGAGCGACCGGTTCCAACCTCGGCTATCTACGTGCCGCGATCCAACGATAGCCCGCAAGCCCGTTATTAATGAATACGGTTTTCACTGGGGGATTTGGTTCGTTTTGTTCCCTCGTCGCGTAACGAGATTTCGTGGCTGCCCCGTCGCCGGGAATCACCGCCCTCTTCGGCTCCTCTTAGCGCGCGGAAACTCGACGTATGAACATTTATAATCAGAGCAGTAATGGATTAAGGTTAATATTTTGGAGTGATATCGTCGTGAAAGGATTCATTGATCGTTACGAATGAAGAATATTTTAAAATACTTTGTGGAAATTATTTGGAAACAGTTGACAATATATGATATGTTTAAATCGAACGTTTGTTGTTATGTAGACTGGTAATGGTAGAGTGAATATATTAAATTGTTTTGTCGAATTTTTATATATTTTAATCGTAAATATTCAATATTGCACGCAATACAGCGAAAAGATTGTGGATCATTGTGAATAAAAGTGGCACGAAAATCTTTAAAGCAAAGGAAATGGAGGACGTGATTGAGTTCATTGTTTAAAAAAGACAAATGATTATTGTATAAAATAGAAGGGATATCAAAAATCTTTGGGGAGTGTATGATTAAGGGAATGAATTGGAGAAGGGAAAGAATTAAATTTTTGTACACGTTTGTACAATATTATGGGATATATCATCAATAATAATGAAATATTTGTTTGTAGATGATCGAAGAATAATGGCGTATAGAATGAGAACGAAAAATGAAATTCGCTTGTTTTTATTTACGTTGAATTATTAAATGTTATTTCGCGGCGGAAATGTCGCGCTCGAATGATCAGCCTGTTTACGACGTTCCACCTTTTTACGCGGACCATGTTTTCGATTTAATGCGCGGCGCTTGATCCCCTTTTTTCGATTTTTGTCGCTTGTTTGTTGCAACGGTAAAATTGGCACGATGAAATGGGTCCGCGTAAGAGAGAACGGCGTTGGATAACTGTAAATTGTTACCGATGCATTCAATCCGGTTTTTATAGATTTTTTTTTTTTCTACATTGTGTGCACGAAGTGGCGATCACGAAGACGTATCACGTGGTTTTATCCATTTCAAAAATTGACAAACCTTGGGATAATAACGTTCGATCGAACGGTTTTTAATTAATATTGGATTCGAGAGAAATGACGACGATTTTTTTGCCAATTTTTAAAACGTAGAACCTTCGAGTATTGCACTGTTTCATCCAAACGTCCCTTCGTACAAAAGGACAAAGGAAGTAGAACTACTGTCCTCCGTGAATGCAGAGAAAAAACTCGTGCCCACGTCACTTTGATGAAAAGTTCTTTGCGGTTACAAACTAACTTTGTCTAAGACATTTTTAAAAAATCTGGCGTTCATATTTGAAAAATGCTCCAAGCCTTAATTAGAGTTTTCAATTGTCAAGAACGAGCGAAGTGAAAGTGTCAAAGTAAAAACACGCGCAAACACTTTGGGAAAAAAAAAAAAAGAATAAACTTGTTCCCTTCCTTTACTGTTTGAACTAGAAACATATTATACAACAAAGTTTCCGCATTCAAATTTCAAAATATAATCGCACGAATGGAAAAGAATTAAACATCAACCGATTCATTTTGATTTAAAGATCTCCTCATGGAGATTATTCATCTCGAAGATAGTTCCAAAATTAGCTCCAAGATCGTCGATAGATTTTCATTGTTTAATAATAGAAATATATTATATTCAGATAACTAGACTCGACAATTTCGTCATAATGGAGTTCTACCATTCCAACAAGCTACAAAATTACGATCAATATCAATTATCGAATTTCGACATTCCATATATAACACTAAAGCCTCTCTAACGTCTAAAATTCTCTTAAACAGCCAAATAACATTCATAATTCTGAAATCCCTTTGACTAATCTTTTTCCAATCTCCCTATCGTCGTATCAAACCCATACTATTCCTCTCTGCTCGCGTGATCGCGGTTTAAAACCACTCTCCTCCCCTATCCCTCCTGCCCCCCCTAATTGAAAAGAAAAACGAGGCTCCGTTCCATCTCGCGGAGAAACAGCGAGCGCGTTTCGCGTTGTGTCGCGAAAAAAGGAAAAAAAAAAAAAAAGAAAAAACGGCGCGCACAAGCGGGGGAGGCCGATGGCGTCGCGGTCGCGCAGAGAGGGCCGCCCATTCCGGGCGAAACAATGGTTTGTGCGCATGGACGCATGGGCAGAGTGTGGCGCACGGCCGATGACAATGAAACGCTTAGGAGGGCCTGGCCATTGTAATAGGTCGGCGATGCGCCTGCTTGGTAGAGAGCCCGGTCCCTGGTGCGGTGCGTTATCCCTACCTCCTCCTGCGAGCCTCCTCGCGAAATCCACGAGCGGAAAGAGGGACCTCGCGCGAGCTCGTGGGAGCGCGATAGCCCGTGACGCAACGGAGAGGGAGAATTCCTATTGTTATCAGACTCGGAGCGAAAAGCAGAGAGAGAGAGAGAAAGAGAGAGAGAGAGAGAGAGAGAAGAGAGGCCGATCGCTGGTGGAGAGGAACGAAGGAAGATGGAGCGAGACAACGAAGGAGGAACGGAGAGGGAAAGAGAGAGGGAGGGAGGGAAAGAGGAAGAGAGAGATCGTTGCGGGTATGGTTGTGTGGCCACACCCCGTGGAGCCAGCCAACGGGCTCTCCGCCGACCGACGACCCACCTGACCCCACAATGGCCAGATCCAAGCTCGGTGGATGCATTGTTCTTCCCTCCACGGCCACTTGAGCGAAAGGGGATGCTCGCTCGAGCGGATGGATGGATGGATGGGTGGGTGGGTGGGTGGACGGATGCACTGGCTGGAAGAGACGCGAGAGAGATAAACTGAGAGGGTGTATGAAGGGGGTGAGAACAGTGTATGAGGGTGGTGGCGCTTGTCCGCGACGGAACGTGCAGACAACAAGAGGAGGACGCGTTCTTCCAGGAGGATCCAGGAGTTAACGCGAGTGACGCGGATACATCTTCCCGCGGCGGAATCATCATGTATTGCTGGCAATTCGACTCTTCCTCTTCCTTCCTGCTTACTACTTTCGCTCTATCCATCTATCTATGTTTCGAGAGGGGAGATTTCTTGGAATGCCGCGTAGGGGGGACGAAGAGATTCTGTAGAGATTGTGCTCCTATTTCCGGCCTAGATAATGCCGAGAAAATGTAAACTTTTAGGAGGAGGTGAAAAGGGATGTAAGATGTTCCTTTTTTCTTTGTCGTAAGGGGCAAAGAGATCGAAACGCTTCACCGATGATTGATAGAACGCGGCTACGTAAGCTTGCGTCCACGGAGAGTGACGGAAAGTGAGCGTCGGGAGAGGAGGAAGTTGAGGCATTTCTCGGCCGAGTGTCCGGATCTTCGAAGGTCTTCACGCAGCCTCCTCATAGACGGGAACGTGGAGCAGAGCTATAGCAACAAAACCCGGCGACGGCGACCCTAGCTACCTTCTCCTCCACGGTGGGTCGATACTCTGCGGGCCACCACCCTCCCACCCCCGTTCCTGTTCCGTACTCTCTTCCCGTGTACTCTTACCCTCCCTCTCACTCTCCCTCTCCCCCGTCCTCCCGTTCCATCGCAGCAAGCGTGATCTCTCTTCGTTCTCCATCCTCTTCCCATTCCCACCCCTTCTCCTTTGCTTGGTCTCGCGTACCCATCTTCGCCCACCATCCTACCTCCTTCTCTCCCCCTCTCTTTCTCTCTCTCTCACCCCCCTCATCCCTCCTCCTACCCCCGTAACCTCCTCTTCTTCCACCTCTTCGTCTAATCATCCAACGTCTCCCCGCCGGTCACCACTTTTACCCTTCTCGCTGGCCCGCTCCATAGGTGTACCCGTTGATTGATCGTTTATCGATACGGGGAGAGAGAGACGGCCACGTCCTCCGCCTCCCCACCCTTTCAAGCATACGCATTACACATTTATAAGGGCGTTAAACACGAGCCACGGCATAGAGTGGTGCTGTACGACATACATCTATATACGTATAGTATACACACACCTACATATATATATATATATATTCGTTTTCCCTCTACCACCCCGCGTAGTCCTTTAGCCCTGGTATACTATATATACCCCCTCAACCTCTTCCTCTTCCTCTTCCTTTTCCTCTTCCTCTTCCACTACAGACCACCATCCTCCCCCGCCCCGTCCGTCCGTCTTGCCTCCCTTTCCCACCCTTTGAAACCAACCGGCCGCCTAGCTAACGGAGCCCCCTGGATTGGTTTTCTATAGGAAAGGGCATGCTCGATTGGTGTCGGTGTGTTTGTAAGCGCGCCGGGCAACATCAATGTTTCGACTCGGGCTCGTCCGCCCCCATTATTTCACCCCCGGCCGCGGAACCACTACCACCCTGGCTGCTGCCTGCCCATACATACCAACCCCCCTACTTCGCGGCCACCGTCCCCCGTTCCTTCGTTCCTTCGTTCCTCTCTCTCTCTCTCTCTCTCTCTCTCTGTATCTGTCTCTCCTGTTCCACTCTCCTCTCCCCCCGCCTCTCGTCCCTGTTTCTCCATCCTTTCCCCGTATAATGCCCGTACAGGCACGGCGCAGTCTCTGTCTAACTTTCACCCCGTGCGCTTCGCTACTTCCTTTCTCTCTCTCTCTCTCTCTCTCTCTCTCTCTCTCTCTCTCTCTCTCTCTCTCTCTATCGATCTCGAAACGATACGATCGGTCTGTCGCTATCATCGCGCGGTCGTAAACTTTCTCCACATACATACGCGCGTGTGTATACACATTCCCTATCTATGGTGGTACAAGCGATACTTATCGATATGGGCTTCCGTTTACCGTTGACTACATACGTAACTTAACCGGCGGCCCCGTGCACTTCCGAAACTACTGTATCAATTTTTAACTGCGAGCCGGATTTATCGAGGCTTATATTCCGTTTGCTGGGCGGCCGCGATGTCTATTGGATCTTGGGGATATTTTCAACCACCATTTCCCCTTTCTTCCTTCCGTATTCGCTCCCCTTTTCTCTGCCTCGTTGTTTTTCTTCTTTTTTTTTCTTTTTCGATTACCTTTTTCGAGTAGTAGTAGTAGTAGTTACGAATGTAACTTTGGATCGATATTGGATATGGACGAGCACAAAGGATTAATATTATAATTGGATAATAATTTACACGTGTGCTTACTGAAACTGTGTTTTTTCTGAATAATATTTGTTAAAAATTGGTTATAATGCGGGTAATTAATTCGGAGATATTTAACCATTTGGGTGAATTGAAATATGGAAAAAAGGAAGGGCTCGTGAAAGAGAGAATTAAACGTTTGAGGAATGTTATGTAAATGTTAGGATAGTAATGATCTTTTATTAACAAATAGGGGGTGAGACTGAAAATGTACCATCGACGATAATATTTGAAAAGAGAACGTTGAAAATGAAAGGAACAGTAAGAGAAATAATGTTTCAAATGGAAGTAAGACGATTATTTGTTACTCGACTACGAATAAGAAAAGCAAGAAAAATTGGTTCTCTAAGAATCAAATATGATAAATTGAACACGATGCAATAGAATATATAATTATTATGATGAAAAATCCAAATCTATCCACCATCATCCCATAACAACCTATAAACTCAAATCTACAAACCTCTATCCCCTGCCAATTCATTTCCCTATTAAACCATTCTCAACCACACTACACATTACCGCCCTCTCGTTCATTCATTCCCTCTCCAATCCAATCTCCCCTAAACACGTTACACGATCCTTGACAATTATCATCGACAAACAGTAATGCTTCATCGATCGATTAAAAAAGATGATATTTTATCCAATCCGACGATAATTATTGACAAACAATAATCCTTCCGTCGTTTTCCATTCCCTCTTATCTTCCATCATATCTTTTTTAACTCTTTACATTGAACTTTATTTTATCCTCGCAATCCTTTTATTTTCAATCTTGCTCGATTTCTCACCCACGACACGACTCTTATTTTGTCATCATCGAATTTTCATAAATTAAATAACGGGCGCATAATCGTCAGGATCATGATTCGAAATTTACATGAATTAATCCTCGATTTTTATATCTTTTATAATATCAGTAATCAAAATACAATATCAATGTTGTATTGATAAAATAAATGCGGAAATAATAATTCGAATTATTAAGAAAATCCCCACAATTTCACGTATTTATTGGTTTAAAGTATATTAGTCGATATAATCATTTTTGAAAATTCATTTCGAGGTCAGACATTGTCGAACGGCTGGCAAAAATCGTAGCTACCCCTATCGAATCTCGGCTCCCAACCGTGATGCGGCATCACGGTGTTGACCGTCCGTCACACATCCCCGATCTCGAATGACGACGTTTATAAGGTAGTGTCAACAACGGTGGGTAATGATGTGCGGCCCCCACGGCCGGCCAGCATAGGAGGCTGACAGCGGGTGGTCGGGCACCCGCAACGTATCATCTCGTCACGCTACATTGAGCGTCATTGTCCGAACTAAAGTCGCCGTTTATCGCTCAACGGGTGACGGACTGAGAAAATCGAAGGTTTCGACCTCTTTTCCTTTTCTTTTTTCTCTTTTTTCCAGTCTTCTTCTTCTTCTTCTTCTTCTTCTGCTTCTGCTTCTTCTTTTTCTTTTATTCGACCAGGGCAGAAATTGCGGAAGAAATAAGAGGAGAGTTATGGCGCGAGAATTCTTCATTTCGAGAATTTGTTGATTCGAAGTGCGAAAGATTTTCAGTGAATTTCTTCTTCTTTTTCTTTATTTGGTCGAGCAAAGCAATCGCGGAAGGGAGCAGCCATAGGAAGTAGAATAGGAAAAGAGTTATATCAGTAGTAATAGTAGTAATGGTGGTGGTAGCGGAGGTTCTTCGTTTTGAAAATCTGTCGATTCGAAGTGCGAGAAATTTTCCGGGTCGTTTTCTTCTGCTTCTTCTATTCGCTCGGACAAAAATTGCAAAAAAAGAAAAAAGAGAAGAAAAGAAAAAGGAACGGTTAGAAAGCGAAGGAAATTATCCGTTTTGAGAATTTGTACGAGTAGATTTTCTAATGCGGAGTACAAGTGGAACTAATGGAAAAGGTTGAAGCAATTACCGTGCAAATCAGCACCTGGGAGTGATAGAAATTAATCATGCAATCAGTAGACAAGGAAAACGGTTCACGGCTTACGCTAATAATTGAACGATGGGTAATTGAAAAGGTTTTATTCGCCAGTGGATTCTGTTGTAATAGAGATGAGAACGATGAGAACGAGAATAGAAGATTGTTTGATATATGAATTTTGCTCGAAGTGGTTTCGAGTTGATTCTTCGACGAGATTTAATTCTCGTTGTTTGAGAAGAGGAATTAAATTTTTCTTTTTTTCGAAAAGTACACTTTCCATAGACAAATTATTCTTTTCAATTTCAATTCGCAAATATCAACGCAACACTGAGAAATTAAACTGTCTCTCTTCAAAGCGCCCCCATTCGTAACAACGGTTTAAGAGCATCCACAGTTACCTACACGTAATACGTCGAAATCAACATCAACTACTCGGTAGACAAACGTCGTTTGTATCTGGGGACGCGGCGCCCCAAGCCGTGCCAATTGATCTGCATAATTCGAACCGGGTCCCTCCTTTTGCAGCAACCACCCTCCGCGCTAACGAGACCGCCCCGTCACAGGGACGGATTTCTGCAATTCACCTTCCGCCCGTGCCGCGCAGCCAACACTCGATTATCTTTCGCGGCTGTTAAAGCATTCACTGCAACTGGTGGGTAAAACGGAAGATATGACCGAGGCATGATTTGCAAGAGGGGGGAAGCCGCTTTAAACGGGGCGCCCTCCCCTTGGTGGAGGTCCGCGTAAAAGAAGCGTGTAGAGGCTGGGCACAAAAGGGATCGGTTATTAATCTATGTCAAAGTTTTCATGGATCGCGCCACTGCCGCCATTCGACCGCTCCAGCTTTTTTCCCGCTCGCGTAAGCGCAGATTATAATGGGGTCAAATACGAATAATTCGTTGCTTGGTACGCGTTAATGAAGTGCCCCTCTGTTGGAAACGTCATAATCGAGCCTGTTGAATGAATGAATGAATATTATCGCGACTCGACGGTCAACCATTTCCTTCTTCTCTCTTTCTCTCTCATTTTTGCCTCTTTTTTTTCTCCTTTTTTCCTTTCCGCTTCCGAGCTGGAAAAAAATCATCTAATTAAAATTGTGTACCGAGTTCCACGCGATAACGAGGCAGTTTGTATAATAGCGCGAATTCTTTTTTTTTAAACCACGAATTTTGCGGTTACCGTAAATGACGCGATATCCGAGATGGTATGTTTGTGAGGATATATTACACGTTTTGTGCGTTGTATAGAATAAGGTCACGTTCGAGGAGAAGTAGTTAATTTAGTCGTGCGAGAAAACCGTGAACAGTCACGGGATAATTGGATCGACATCGTGATTCGTATAAATTTACAAAACCTTTTTTTTTAGGTCGAGAAATAACGTGTAGAATATTTTATAATTGCCGGTGGAAATTTGTTAAATGTTTTGATGGAATATTATGATGTGTTAATTCAATGTGGTATTAATGTCCTGATTTTTTGGTTGGTGTCACGTTTGTGTACTGATTCCACCGAATGTTTCTACGACTGGAAAATCTTTTAATTAAAAATATTTAAAATAAATATATAAATATAAAGTTAGTTTTACGTGACTATATTGAATTGTTAATTATCAAATTCTTGCGATTAATTTTGAATTGTAACAAAACTGTGTAATATCGCATCATCAATTATCGAATTTATGTAATATAAATGATATTGTATTTGTCACTAACACATTTAATTTTCACGCTTACCTTCTCGTTTTTTCGAAGAAATCATTAATCATAATTTCGAATCCTTTTCAAATTACTGATTCACTACGCAACATTGGCAATATATTATCCAAACCGAATACTCTTCCATTTCATTCCTACAACTTGCATTTTCCAACTTAAAGCGAAGTAGCAATTAAAACGCAAATGCTCTTTGAATACATCTCAGAAATTCTCTGGACCCGCCATTCGCCAAGATTAAGTCATAGATTACCATCGATCGGCAATGGAATGCCTATCGACCGTGGAATCGTAAATGAAGTCATTTAATCGACATATGTGCGCCACGAACGGAACGAGAAAAACCGCATGATCGACGAGACAACTATCTTCGATTCTGATTACTTTCATCTCACGTAGAGATCGTTTCATTGGGAGCGCGCGACAGAAATTACCCGTGTCGCGGTGATTTTCGTTCTGAATGCTCGCGCTCAATATATAAAGGAGGAAGGAACGTCGAGAACGAGGGCGCGAGCGTTCGCGAAAATTCATAAACAGACTTTCTCCCCACCTTCCTTTTTCCCCCTCCAACTCTCCCTTCCTTTCTAGTTCCTTTTCTTCGCGTCATAATGAACGCTGACGGATAACCGACCGAGCTCTTTAGAAACTATGACTTGCAGTACCGTAACGCCCTCTGAACGAGTGTAATTCGCCATTACAAATGGCCGAAGTTACGAAGAACTTTCTCTTTCTCCGTCTCTTTCTCTTCGTTCATTTAGTTCATTATCGACTTCTTCGAAAGGACTTCTTGCCTGCTCGGGATACGAGATCTGTTGCGACGGTTACGGAGAATTCCTTGGGCGAAGCTGCTTGTTTCGGGTCAAGAGATGACGTTTCAAGGAAATCGTGGTGTGTTCGATTGTCGACGGAAACACGGTAATTTCTTGAAGGCTTGGAAAAATATATTCTGTATATGGCGTATGCATATGTACGTGTGTATGTATGTGTGTATGCGTGTATGCATGCTTGTTACTCGAGGATCATTATTCAGTTGAAGTTGAATGGTTCGTGGTAAGAGGATTACGCTAAGGAGATAGCTCGGTGTTGGACATGTTTGAGTTTTGGCGGTAAGTTTGAGTGGAGGAGATTACATCGTTCCAACTTTCTTTATTGTATATACTCGGATGATTTTTAAATAGAGCTCGTAATTTTAAAAGGCTTAAGCGACCAAATGATAATCAGATAAATTGTATAAATAGTCTAAATGTTGATATAACTATATGTCATCACAAAATCATAATGGATAGTTTCGAATTAAAAAAAATTACGCATAAAGTTTTCAATTCAGTTCTAACGTTACAACAATAACTAAAACTTTATTATTATTGTTGTTCTAACCTAACTTTTTTAATATTTCTTTTAACCTCTTTCACGCAACACTAATAATCAAATACTTTATATACTAGAATACTTTGTACACTTCCAAAAGAAGACGAATTCCAGCTGAATATTGAAGCAGACGGTCAATTGCTTTCGACTTATCCCTCGTGAGACACGCGCGTGTGTACGCGTTTTCTTTCGCTGCGATTGCACGAATGCTCGAGCGTGTTCCTATAACTTTTTTCGACGGTTGTTCCTCTTATATCGTGCGACTTTATTCCGCGAGCATGCACCAGCACGGTACATCATCCTGTACGAATTCGTGGCAGCGACTGCTGTGCCAATAACGATGCCCGAGGTGGAAAGAAGAGTCAAAACCGAATCGTCACGGAACTCCACTGTTTCTTCATTGCTTGGATACACGAAATCTGGGGTTCTCTATTATTCGTAAGTAGTAACGATTAATTAATTTTGATTTTAATAAGTCAACGTACAATTTTCAGTTCGTCGATTCATGAATCTTATAAAATTGACACGTTCGTAATTAGAAACTGTTTCAAAAATTGTACGCATATGATTAAAATCATATCAATGTTTCCAACACGATGTAATAATTAACGTGTAAATTCAATTATCAATGACACCTGTCCGTTTTGTACCGTAGATCATGACCGGATAATTTGATGAACTTTAAAAGGGGACGTTTAAGAGTCTGTCTGTTCTTGTGCCACAAAAGCCTGTTTGACTGGAGGCGATACGACATGCAACTTTGTTCAGATGCGGCTTCGGTCTTATCCGGGCAAACCTGTTTCCAGGCAGGCGCAAAATTTACTTTTTGATGTATATTTTAAGTACGGGTTTAATATCCTTATTACCGTTCAGATTTTAAACGCATTTGGTCGCTTTCTTCTTGTCACAAGTAACATTTTTTTAATTCAATATTCGAATCTTGTTCGAAATGTTTATCGTCACACAATAACTTCGACTCAAATATTTATTTACTTCGTGAATTTAATTATTCATGTACATTATTTCTTTAGCATATTTATTTTATTATGATCACGTACATTTATAAATATTTTGAAAAAAAATGATAATCATAGTTATTAATTCTTTTTTCAAAAAATTCATAAATTACACTGCTTTTAAAGTTTATTACCAACGACACTACTCGATAAAAATATCGCGGTATTTAAAATAATACGTTCACAATAACAGGCCTCTTTAATTCAAAATTAATGTCCATTATAATTCTCTACGTTCCATTACGCAAATAGCAATCAACAGTTATATGCGCGCGCACATTCTCGCCGTATGCGTGCCTACCATTTCTGCCAACAGAAAAAATTCCCCTATTCTATCGAATAATTTTCTCCACGCATTTCCAACATGTAACTCCTTCGAGTATCGACTTTCGCACGTAATGGCGCGTAGCGAGGTTAATCACACGACTCCAAACACCGGCCAACAAATTCGGCTCTTTACAATGCACGTGTTGACCCTAGCCAGAGATATCACGCGGAAGTTCATTCGTTTTCTCGCGTCGTCTACCCGTGAATTTACCACACGGAACACGGTACAATCGAACGATAGATAGGAAAGGTCGTCGACACACGCACCTAAGCTTCCTCGTCGATTCCTACTTTATGTTGAATAGCGTGTACTTATGGAGCCTTGGTTAGGTTAGGGGCAATGGCAGTCACGGACGAGAGTATCCAGTAAGTATATACATCGTTCGTGCTTCAAGCTAATCGGGTGATTCCTCAGAATCGATCGTGTATTGAGTAACGAAACATTTGTGTTCTACGATATAGTTATTATTAGATAGGTTAGGAGAATCGTTTTAGATGAATGACTGGTTTCATCGTGCGTACAAAGTGTCCTGCGACGTGTAGCGCGTGTTACCGTATAGGTTATGTTTCTTTGTGAAAAAATAAATGGAAGGATAAGAGCAAGAGTTTTTGAACACGGCTTTGTTTTTGAAAATGAACGATTTTCAAAATGTAGTGTACACGTAGGTAGTAGCGTGCATTTAACTTTCATATCAATAAATCAATGATAGTTCGTATCGATAAGAAACCAGTAGGTAATAAGTAAACTGCAACATAAATCACGTTTACGAACGTATGCACGAATAAAAAGAGATACGTAAATTAATACAATTTATTAAGTTATTACGTGCTTAAGAGTTAACGTGCACCTGGTACATTTTCAAAGTTGATTTTTTTCGAAGATGAAGACGATATTTAAAAATGTTTATATTTCATATTTCATTACGGAAGATCACTTTGTGGTAGATAATATGGGCTATACTTTTCGAGCTATCCTGTTTAGCGACGTGCAAAAATCTAGTTGGATGAATTTTTCGCTACATTCTTCATGCGTTAATTCAATAATTTTTTAAATATAATACTAGACTAGTTATTTTTATTGATGATATCATCTTTTTCTGCGTGATATGACTTCGTACATTGATTAAGGTCTATTTTGAATCAAATTAAGACTTTTACACGCTACTGTAGAACATACAGTAGAAAGTAATTGAAGTTTCTGGGCTGCATAACGTGGATAACTCGATCTGATCGTAAAACTTAATGCATAATCGATTTCTTTTTGTTTTAATGTAGAAAGCAATGTTTCGGTTAGAAACAAAGATCATTAAATTAGCCCATGATGGTTATTGTCGAATTAAATTCACAGTATACGAAAGTGTTGATGTTATAAAATAAATACTTGATGTCGTAAAACGTACTATATATACCAGTTATAAATATATTTTATACGTTAAATTGTAATAGTTTAATGAACGAGGAAAGAAAGAATGAAATTAATTTTAGTAAATAATAATAAACTCCTGTATTACGATGATCACTATAATGTTCCGCGTTGTAAGCAGATAACATAATCGTTAAACGATATTGTGCTTCTGGAATTAAACCATTTATGGTGTGTTTTATCTCTTTTATTTTGAGAATCTTTGAAATTGGTATACCACTTTCTTCCTTATTTTCTTTCTTACATATATCGATACATGCATTATGAATTCCTTGCTAACTCGTTCCCTATTTTTAAGATTGGCTTCTACATTCTTAACGTTTAAAAATATTATATCAATTATAAATTAAATTAATTGTAAAATTAAAGCAAAATAAAACATACTCTATACACATAATAAATTTAATTATGTATATATGTATGTAGTATTATAATTAGTTTAAGTTTAATTTTTGCACGGAATACGCATTCAAAATTATACTCGAGTATCGAGAGAGAGGTTCTCTCGACGTGGCCTCGCGTCAACCCCCGCTGAGGGTCGTAGTGTTAAAGCAGTAGCGTGACTCCGCTCTGCCATCCCCTCTGCTCGATTGCCAGGGACAAACAAAAGCGTCTTGCGGTCTAGCAGCCAGGTTCCGTGACGATGCGGCACAGCCGCGAGACCACAGGACCACCCGATGTGCCGGGCATCCGAATTAATTATTTGTTTTAATATAAGATCCGCGGGGTGTGATTTAGTTGGCCGCCACGGGGCCAAGCGGACGGGTTGCGGGCATAAACAAGCCGGTCTGCAAGTTAAAACCGGCGAACAAAGTGCACGCCGATCGTCTCTTGCTCTGAAACGAGTCACTGGCCTCTAAAACGAGCGCAAGGTGATCGGGGTGCGAGAGGTTTAATGGTCCGAATATGGAATTATGGATCGAACCAAGATAAAGTTGGTGTGGAAGTCAATGGATCGGGTTTGATACGGTAAGATTGGCGAGTTGAAATAAGAAATTTAATTTCAATAATAATTTTAGATTCTCATGTAATTTCATGTACGTACTGAATTGACACGATTGAAAAATTGAGAAAATATCGATCGTAACGGTGAATTGGTCTTTGATTGTGTTTATGCTTGTTTGACGATCAATGGATTGAGAAATGTGCAAATAACATAGTTGCGATATCTACGATTTCATGTAGGATCGACATTCGACATGCATGGAAATATCGAAAATGGAAATCTTGGAAGATGTTTTGAAGATATTTTCAAGATTTCAAGTTTGATTTTATATCTTAGAATATCTTGTTTTAAAAATATTGATTGATGATAAATTATGGAACCGTAATAAATTATATTTTCTTTTCTAACGGTAAAATTTTTTGATATTTCGACGCGTAATTAACTCCTACGTTTTTTGTGCGACATCTTTTTATCTCTCAAGAACATGTTCAAGAATTTATACTTTATTATTAGTAAAATAATTTTTCTTTTATTATTTTTAATGATTGAATACGTTAAAAGAGACACTCATTTGCATATCTGGAATTTTATTCTGCTCTTTTTATCGAGATGTTGCAAAGGATTAATTTATGTAGAAAGTAGGAAGGTAAAAAGATATATTCCTTTAAATCATTCAACTGTTTCCTCTGCTATCTTTTTTTTTTTTTGTTTTTTTTTTTTTGTTTTCTTTATAAAGCACAAGGAAGAGACATAACTTGTTCCAGTTGCGTGACTTGTCCTGTGCGTTAAACTCGTTAGTAAAACTGTCTATGTAGCACACCTGTATCAAGAAATATTTGATGTCGGGATAAAAGATTTATTTCGAACCACCGATGACTGAAATTAGGACTTACTATAAAACCTGTCTGTCTGGATTTATCATGCAAAACTCAATAATAAACTTTAAAGCCTTCTTATTCAAATACAGCTTTCTTTCTTTTATAAAAATAAAATTCAATATTTTTCGTAATTCGTAAAAAAATTTTCCTTTTAAAAAAAGCATTCAGATTCTTCTATCTCTGCACATCATCAGCAAAAAAAAACAATTTTTTTTAACGTTTTTAAAGTTTTTTTTTTAATATTCCAATCTAACAAAAAAATTCCAAATGAAAATCCATATAATATAATAAATAATATTGAACACAAAGTTCAAGCATTAAATTCCGTTTTTTATGACTTCGTGAAATCGGCTATTTTATAAACTTCACATAATTTTAATCTTAATTCAAATATAATCCGTTTAACATAACTTCAACCGAATGCCCAGCCCTCAGATAGAATCGTTATCCAAGAAGATCAAACAGAGCTTTCTATCGCTCGATTCAAAAGCCAACGATGATGGTCGTCGACAATTACGAGTCAATTAATTAATTACGACGGACACACCGCCGGTTGATCGTACGCGAATATATTCCCGGGTCCAACTAGTCAAGACCATTAAGCGCGTTTATACTGAAAGCGTATAAATTCCACCCTATCGGACGATCGACGCTGAAATCGAGCATAAATAAACGGCAAACTGCCTCACCAGCTGTCCAGCACGACGCGTTAAAAGGCGCTCGTAAATCTCCCACGTAGCTGTCAATAATGTAATTAGCATAAGAAACGTGGACTCTTATCCGCGGACACGATACTCGCTAATACTTATTGGCATTTTTATATTAATGAATATTAATCGTTCTTATATGCGTGACGATCTGATTGCGATATTGCATCTCGATCACTTTTACAATATGATGTAAATCTTCGTTCTGACGGCGGAATTGTTTCACATTTGAAAAGCGAAGGGAGAAAATTAGAGATTTATTAAGAAGGTGGAAGTTGTAAATGTAATTTAAGTTTCCAAATTTGTTGAAATAGTTATTAAATTAGTTATTAAAAGGATTTTCGAATTTTTATTTATATGATTATTAGTTTTTGTCTCAATTTTTTACGAATGTAACATATATGTAGAATATGCCTCACGTTGATGAATACTATTGTAATAATAAAACAATTTAAAATACTTCATTTTGTATAAATATTCCTATTTTTAAAAAAACCAAAAATGCTAATTAAATCTTGTAAAATCACTAAAAATATCCTCATCTATTTTTGTTCTTCATCTTTTGACTTTTGAAAACGAGAGATAAATACTACTTATCGCATAAGGTATCGATATCCTTGTTGAGAAACAACAGAAAAAGGGGGAGGACCTAAAATCAGAGTCGACCTCGGGTTGGGAAGCTCGTTAATGGAGGAAAGGTCGCGTGTAGAGGAGAGTAACGTTTAGAGCTATTGGCCAGCATCAGGAGGTCGGCAGCCCACTAATCACCGCTAATGTTAATATTATGCAGCGACCACAATGCTCTACGTGGAATCTCGATAAACCACAGGCGGATCTCGTCGAGATGCATGCATCGCTCGCATGCGAGCCCCTTGTTCCAGCTATGGTATATCCGTGATTCTTCTTCCTCTCATTCGGCTGTAACAGGATGGACTTGAATCATTCGACGCTTCCGTGTTTCAGTCAGCTTGAAAGAGTTTTTGTTTTCAGTTAATAATTGCAAGTTGCATAGAGATATATAATTTTGTTTTGACTGATTTCAAAATGGTAATTATTTAACTTTATGTGTTATGTTACTTTGAAGGAGATTAAAAATTTATCTCAACCAACAATCAAAGAAGAAATATTTATTTTTGTCATACTAATAAATCTTGAACTATAAGAGAATAATAAAATGATGGTTATTTACTTTTGTAATATTTCTGCTTCATATTTGAATAACTTTGAATAAGAGGATTAAAAATTTATAAACATTAAAAGAAGAAACGTTTATTTTTGTTATATTTATATCTCCTTAATTATGAAAGAATAATAAGATGAAATTATTTTATATACTTTGATTTTTGTAACACTGATATTTCTTTCTTAGATAAATCACTACAAAACGAAAATATTCCTACATCAAACTCTCTGTCATCAAATCCTACCAACATAATGCTCATTCTCATCATACCTTTGTAACTTTCCATCAAGTTTCGCGTGTACACTACCAACTCGAAGCGTAACTCTATTACATCTTCGTCTCGTTATCCGCGGGAAGAATAAAGGGAATCATGGCTTCCGCTTGTACGTTGAAACTCGGTTCATAGATCAGCTTGCGGTTTCTATAATTTGAGAGATTGAACGCCGCTTATACGCACCCGCATCCACGAAATCGCACTGCTCTTACAGAGAAGGGAGAAATTAATACCCAGGCGAAATTACCATTTATTTTCACGTCCCCGGCAATCAGGGAATGCGCGGCTAAATGTTAATGGATGACCACTGACAGCAAATTGAATACACGCATCGATTTCAAGGCGATACCCTGCGTGTATACCGCGACGTACCACTTGATCAACCGTTGACCTATCAACTCGTTCGTTCGTAGCGACATCGCCCGGACAGGAGATAGAATACACATTTCAAAGGAGACTTGTGGGACACCGTATTGCCACGGGTGGCCAATTAGAAATGCGCCAATAGCCGGGGTTGCGTTAGTGTGCGTGTGTGTCACCGTTCATTGACAAGGAGTGCAGGTTTTATTCGTTCGATGAGATATCGCGAATGATCACGCGATTACCGTCTAAAAGGTAATAATAGCGTGCTGCCCGTCACACGTAATCGTGCAAACGTATAATGTTAATTACGCAGTACAGGAGATTAATTCGATTCGCGGTTGCCTTTTCAGTGTGGGAAACAGCAGGCAGAGTGTAATGGCTGCGCGAAGGTGCATCCTTCGTTAAAGATTATCCTGCCTGTTATAGTTTTAATGTGTCTTTTTTGGAATCGTATTTGTGGGAAAAGAAAATGCAAATTGGAATATTTGGATATTCAAGATAGATAATCTGCAAGTAAGTCTAAGATAAAATATTTGTATATTTGAGGTTAGGTTAAGTTAGTTGGCTTTTAGGATATTGTATAAAGGATTTTCTTGAAAAATAATATGTATTTGTATATTTGAGTTATTATTTCTGATAGATCCAATAAAAATAGATCATATTTAGGATGTATCTATAAATATCAATAATCTTAGAAAGAAAGTTGCTTGTACATTGTTTCTTTCCAAGCTTATACTAATAATAATTGATCATTCTGTTTTTATTTATGCTGTAATTATTGTCTTAGATTATTTGGCAGATTGAATAATTGAAAATTTTTTATCTCACAAGACATCTAAAGTATAATATTTGGATATTTAAAAGAATAGCTTGTTTAGTAATTTGCTTAGCTTTATAAACTATTTTATAAAGCTAAAATGTTCTTAAAAAGAATATAATACAATATAATTCTGATTTATTGCTTTTAATAATATCAATGCAAAAATAAACATTCATATTTAGCATAATATAATTGTACCAAAATATCACATGATTTTGTAAATATCAATTGTTTTTGCATTGTCTTTTTTCAGATTTGTATATAATAATTGATCATTTTGTGTTCCTTTATATTATAATTATTGTTCCAAATTATTAATTACATTAACAATTTCTTATTTCATAAGGCATTTTTAATAAAAAATGTACATGAATATTTGAGTGCTTTATTTTTAATATATAAAGTTATAATTTTCTTTGAAAGAATGTAAATTTGATTTATTATTTCTGATATATAGATTCAATACAAAAATAGACAATATTTAAACAATATTTAGTCAGATATATCTCATCTATAAATATCATTAAACAAAATAAGGAAATACTTTCCTTATAGTTGTTTCTGTATTGTCCCTTTTCAGCATTATAATAATTTATTATTTCATGTTTACACTTACAAGATTTAATAATTGAAATTTTTTTATGAAAATCCTGTTCTCATCTACAATTTTTTCTTCAATTCAATCTGCTGAAGAGAATATACCACCAATTTGTCGCCTTTCTAAAACATCTAATCAACACCCAGTGTTATTTTCTATAGATGTTGAAACATACGTGTGTCTGAATCTGTCAACAAAGAATATCAAAGAGACAGCCATCAACTAGTACAACCGAATACAATTAGTCATTTGTAATCACACGACACGCTTCAAAAACATGTTCGTATAATACAATATGCTCGCTGTTCCTCTTATACGCAGGAATTACGTTTCACAATATTCTCTCGAGTTAAACTGTCTGTTGCGACACATCCTCGCCTGAAATATATTCTCCGTAATATTAATTTATCGTACGTAGCGGGCACCTACCGAAACAAGAACGAGTAGCAGCTCTGTTGCAATGGAGAAGATAAATTGAGACTCGCGAAAAGATTCAAACTTATACCGTTCCAAGATAGCATTGTGATGTGTAATAAGAAATTTGACATCAAAGGAAATTGCAAAGGATCTTACAAACGTCATCATTGCACTTCAACTCTTGTTTGTTTGTTGGATACCTGTTTTGTGTATACCTGAACACATGTGTCAGAGAATGTCTGAAAGAGATCTCTTCGTCTACGTGAATAATTTCTTCTGGGATCTAAGAATATTCTTCACGTTGATACATCGTGGAATTCTATTTGAAAACACGATTATTGAAATTCGTTGATTGGCAATAATGCATTGTGCATGTTTGGTATTCAAATTTAAATTTTTTAAAAATTCTTCCAATATCATTTCTTCTCATGATTAGTTTGTGCAAGGCTTAAGAAGTAAATTAATAATTTCAGATTTTTTTTCATAAAAGTATTATTGAAGTGAATGCGTTCAGTTATTTTCTTGATTAATAAATATTTAGTATGGCGTAGGGACGAAATATCATTAATGAGACTGTGAACAATTTCTTTGATAAATATCTTTAAAAAAAACATTCTATTTTACTTAATGATATAACTTCGTGATATTAAATTATGCTGAAAGCAAAAAAATAATTCGTGAGAATGGAATTTTAAATATTTTTTCATCTTTTTAACAACGTTAGGATGAAAATATGATAAATTGTATATAATGACAAACAGAGGAGTTATATATATATTTTTTTTTAAATTGCACCGCCTTAATTAATTAAAAAAATTATAAATAACGATTATTGTGAAATTTATTCATGTGGTAACAATCTCATGATGTATTAGTTAATGCTTGGTATCCAGCTTTGATTGATTTACTCGCAAATTTTCCCTTTAATAACATCTTACGCGAATTTAATCGCTATTTCATATACATTTAATTTCTGATTGCTCAAGATTCACTTTTCCAAGTATTTCTCCCTATCCATCATTGCAATTTCCCATGATTTCACTATTACGCCTCAATATCAAACATTTTAATTCATCGTCAAATATTCGCAACATCCTTTAATGGATCCATTATCCCTGTGACTAATGAACTAACCTCGACCATTTATCGTAAGAATAGCAGGTGATCCCCAGCGCCATCTATCGAGCCTGCTCGGCACGCCGATAAATCTAACCTCACCGATCGAACCGGTAGCCTCTTCGAGAGATCGTATCTTCATTTTCTACGTTTCGTCGGGAGAGAGAGAAACTGCCGAGAAGAACGGCATAATAAGAAACAAGAAGAAGTTACCGGTGACTACGAAGAAGTTCGGAGAACGCGCGCGTCTTAATTAAGGCGGCGCAATGACAAAGCGGCGCGCTTTTTCTCCGTGTCCCGGGCTGAACGTGAACGTCGTGCGTTTCTGTGCGCGCGGAAAAAAGCGGGAGAGGGAAGATGGAGGGGCGCGTAGAGGTATTTCGGAATTGGGCTACCTTAATTGGGGGGGCGCTCGGTGGGGCACGGGGTGCGCTTTGTCAACGTGGCGCGGCGCTTCCGTATTCACGTGATCGGGGCGTGAATTCCGCGTATTTAAGTGTCCGCCACGGCGTGCTCGCTTTCTCCTGAACCCGGTGCTCGGGTAATGATCCCTTTGTCCGAGCCGAGTGAACGCGACTTTAAGTGAAAACGTCCATTCACCGAACGACAACGACGCTTTGCACCCTGAATATATTGCACCGATTGCGAGGGGAAGATAAGTACCGAAGACTGAGGTCCGTCGGAGCTTCTCTCTTCCGGCGACCAGTCTCAGAGGGCCACCTTTATTTCCACCTACCTCCACCTTCTCCACCTCCTGCACTCGTCCTCTTTCTTTCATTACTTTTCTCGTCTTTTCTCTTTGCTCTTCCTTCTTCTTCTTCTTCTTCTTCTTCTTCGCCGTTTTTCGTCACTCTCGTTTCTTTGCGAAGAAGAAAAGGAAGATCGCTCGAAATGGAAGGGGACAACGAGTTTATTCATCGAGCGTCGAAACGATGGAATACCGTCATAATAAGATCCCGAGGTTGGACGGTGGCGTTCAGTGGCACCACGACACGCGTTAAAAGCCGATTATTATTCCAGCCGCCGCGAGATCGCGCGCCACGCGGTTCTTCGATGGCGGACGAGTCACGTGGAAACCGTCAATTGAACGTGGAGAATGTATTATATGGTAAAATTGTATTTGCTTCTCGCATGGGGGGATCTTCAATTGATTGTATACGCATGATTCGTTCAAGGATTGTCTTTTGTCTCGAAAATTGGATGGAAAAGTGAATGAAGTGAAAAAGACGTCTCCTGTGTAACGCGATTTGAATGGAAAGTTTTTATCGATATGAAAGGGAAAATGTTTCTTGAAATGCTTTTATTGATTCCAGAATTTGTTCGATCGATACACGAATGGAAGATTGTTGGGAAATCGGATCCGTTCAGAGTGACGGGTGTTATGGACATAACACTTTCCTTGTCTTTCAACTTTTTCCTTTCAATATTTAGTGAAGTGCATACGGTCGAATCGAGTGGTCTTTTTATACGGTGAATTGATTTTACGAGAGTTCCGATTAAAGAATGCTTTGTGGGGGCAATAAAACGCTTCTCTTAACAAGTCGAATGTTTTCTGTTAATTAAAAAGTGGAATCATATGAAGGGAAAACGAATATCCTACTCATCCTCCTCGTATTATACATTCACTTTTATATAGTAAGAGATTTAACTTTTCCTTTTGATAACTTATTCCAAGATTTTTTTTTTTTTTAATACGAAGTGAAAATTCTTCTTTAAACATCAAACAAAACAAATTAAAAGAAGAAAAAAAAATTCATTATAAGATACAATTAATAAAATTATTAGACGGAGGTCAAGGATCACTTGACATAATTATTAATATCTAAAATAAAAAACCTCACGAAACCAACCGTTCTCACCACCGCGATAATGAAGTGATTTTCCTACTCCAGCAACCAACATTCCCAACTGCTCAATTTATTCACAACTGTTCACATTTCTCTCCCCCGCACATACCATTTCAACGATCCCGTTACCGCACACTGTACCCACTCCTAGAAGGCCGTGCAAAGTACGTGCAAAACGGCCGTGCAAAACAGATCCTTGAAACGACACACACCGATCTAACGGCGGTTACTCGACGTTATCAGGCCTCGACCAGACAAATATCGCGAGGAATTTCGTTCTTTTCACTTTTTTCCCCCCCCCTCCTCTTCTCCCTTCCCCCCTCCCGAGATAAAACTCGCCTAGATTTACTAACACACAGCGTTATCTCGCGCCGCTGTTTTTGCCGCGCATTAGCAAGAGTGTAACACCGGCCTGTCTTCCCAGCCAGGAAGCCAAGCACCAACGAGAGATCGATTCTCGACGTGTTTACGCGGACGCGGATAGGAAAAAAATTAATTAACACCCTCCCACGGGATAAGCGGCTTATGTTCAGATAATATTGGACGACCATCACTATTTAATAGACTGGTCGTGGTGGATCTAGGCGGGAACCTACGGGTGTAAATAAACGCCTGGCGAGTGGCTCTATTAATAGGATTCCAGAGTGGTTAGCAGCAGGCTGGAATGTTTTTTTTCTTTTTTTTTTTTTTTTTTCTCCCTGGAACCATAGATAGAGAGGGACGTGGTATTATCGGTGTTCTCGTTACCGATCGGTCGATCCAGAAGCAGATCTCGCCGCGAGATAATCGCGCGAAGATCTTAAGACTGTTAAGTACGAAACACAGGAACACTCGAATAGTGCCGATCAACTAGTCAACGATCGAGAATCGAGACGGGATGGACCTATCGATCTTTCAGATTTCGAATCGAGATTGCATCGATATGAATTTTAATCTATTTTCTGTGGATGTTATCCTGGCTTATCGAGTAACAGGACGCATCGTGTACAGGGATAATAATATCAATTTGTTACCAAGTTGTTCCGGATTGTTATCGAGTGAAATTTAAGATTTCGTTGAGCATGAAAAGAATGAGAAGAAATTTTAAAAAATATTAAAAATATGGAGATAATATAATGATGTCAAGAGAAAGAGAGAGAGAGAGAGAGAGAGAGATATTCAAAATATTCTGGATTTTTAATATTCAAGCTTTATATACAGTGAGAGAAGATCAAGAAAAAAGAGAAGGAAATAAATGGAATAAAGATTGAAAGAAATGAAATAAAAGGAATGAAAGTTTCACTGTTCGCATGGAAGTACGAGAAAAAAATAAAGAAGAATTTTCTATACCTTATAGAAGAACTTTTTGAAATGAAGTACACGTATGGTTTGATGGAACAGTTGAATGGAAAGGGATCCCGAGGTGAGAAGGTTGGAGGCTTTGACCTGGTGAACCAGATGTTTTTACGGTGATGTAATTGCTGGTAATGGAATGGATTTTACACGTTGAAAGATGAATTGTGATGATCGGTATTTTTTTTTTTTTTTTTTTTTACTTTTGTGAATAAATCAGCAAAATAATTTGTACCTGATCACTAATTGAGGAAATGTTAAAGGGTTGTATTGTTAGGAATCCGATTATATAAGCAGGAAATTCTTGTATAAAAAGTTTGTACAAGTTATTATTAACTAATAATGTCTTTTTTTGCAGTTGCAAACGTTGAATACCACCTTTAATAATTGCATAAGTGCTTATGATGTTAGAATGAGTTGTAAAAGTTATGTAACCTCACCTAAAAAGTTATAAGCTGTTGCAAAGTCATCAGCTTCGCGCATACAAATTATACATGATGTATTAAATGATTCTCTAAAATATCTCAAATTCAAATTTCATATTTCAATAATATAATTTTTAATTTGCAATTGTATTGCTTCTCTTCATTTCAATGTACACATTATAAATCTATCTGAAACTGAAATCAAAGAAATATCATATCATTCAAAGACTTATGCAACTATCCTTCATCATTTCGATAAACATTAATAGTTTCCTAAAATAAATAAAGTGTTCTTTCAAACCTATAAATCACCCTCTACGTCCTCTTCGAAGCATTAATTTAAAAAGGAAAACCAACAAACAAATGAAAACATGGACACAACGATCATAAAAAAGCTCCAATCAACTCCAGATATCAAAGAATCCAATTAATCCGTTTCCTGTCAATTCGTCACAACCGAGGTACATAACATAACACAAGCACCAATATTCGCCACTAATTCACACCTCGGACACGATTACTGAAACACGTAAAACAACTCTTCAGTTATCATAAAAAATAAAAAAAATAAATAAATAAAAAGAGAAGAGAGAGAGAGAGAAAAATAAACCCAATCAAAGACACTATAATCACCAAGGATACTCCGATAGCCAACCTGTTGAGGCAGCCGCGGGAAGCATTGCATAAATCGCGGATGATAAAGCCAGGACTTGGGACAGAAATGGCCGTTAATTCAAGCATTATACGTTTAACGAAGGACTATTAATAGAGGAGGCCCGGTTGCAAGGGGACGAGTGTGTCGCCTTTTGAAAAGCGGCCTGCAGCGGCTCGCCACCACATATTTGCACGTAGTCGCAGATACGTGTATACCTGCCGTGACTCTGGCGGTAATTGCGGATTATATTACGGCTTAAAATAATGAAAATCTATTAGTTGGTAGCGGTCTGTTGCAGGAGACCACTCGTTTCGAACGCGTGTGTAATGAAACGGGCAAAAAGAGACAACGTTCTTCGATGGGGACGGGTAGATTCCGTTTCGCATTTAAGTGGACGTTTGTTAAATTGACCAGTGAACTGGAGCGCCCTCTCGAACGGCCATTTTTGTTTTTAGATCTACCAGGGAACACGTTTTCATTAACGCGTACGCGATCAAACGCGGTTTTTTCTTCTTTCTTTCCTTTTTCTTTCACAACTCTTTTCAGACAGTTTCCATGAATCGATTTTTTCACGTTACGAGATTTAAAACGTGATAACCTCAAACGTTATTATACCTCAATATACAACATACTCTTTTCTTTTTTCTTTCATCATTCACAACACGTTAAACGCTTGAAAATTTCAAAGAGAAAAAATTCCAAAAATTGGAGAAACACGTTATCCAATATATCCTAACGTCGAACCAAGAAAAACCAAACACCTCTAACCCCATCACCCTTCCGTCAGCACCCTTCCATCAATCCCTCCCTCTATACAAAACCTCAAAACGACCCCCAAACGCTTCCACCCACGCGCCAACCTCTTATCCTCCTCCCAAGCACATATATTCACACCAAGCGTACAGCGTTTACTCTCGTAAAACCTCTACACAGAAATCTCTCGAGTCGAAGATGGAACGTGGAACGTACGTAGACTCCGCGTACATAGGAAGGAACGGGTGTCCCGCAGGAATGCGCGCACAAAGGAGGAAGAGGAGGCCGTCGTCGGGACGACGACTCTGTCGACGATCACCGAGGCCGGTGGGCCTCGCGGAGGGATCGAGCGAGCGGCGTCTCGGTCGGTCGGGGTCGGTGACTCGAACGGTCGCCGATCCGTCAGTCGATTACTCCGGGGATCTTACGTGAACATGGAAACAGGTTCTTGGAATCCGGTTCTCGATTCTACATACGACTCTAATCAACGCGGCTAGATTGCTGCATCGTATAGGCGGCCTGCTATACCTGTACACGCTGCGTTGCGTTCGTTATTCCCTTCGTTCCGAGGATCGCCCGTTCGTTTGTTCCTTTCGCCACGAATCGACTGCCGGTTCGTCCGGCACGCTGGAAAAGAACGAACAGATTAGATTTTGGATATGCAGATAATACGTTGAGAAAATTCGTAGATTCTTTTTTGGATAAATTGAGCAGAGTGAGGTTAATAATAATAATACACAATCGACTAATTTAATGCATATATAAAATTCCTTCAAATTCCTTTCCTCAATTTACAATCGTATTATGCACCTTTCGAACCGGTCGATCGTTCCACCCTGAAACATCAACATTGTTGCCAATCTCCCTCTCGATATAGGTTTTAAAGGAAATGGCTGTTGTTGCCGCTGATCGAGCAAACGGACAGCGATTTTATGCGAATGATTCGGCCGGCCACGGTAGCCGCCAATTATCGTTAATTGAGATCCCGAAATTGCAACGCGGAGGCGCAGCTGCCATGGATGGATACCGATCGAGGGAGTGGTGGATCCAGAGAGACGAGAGAGGATCGAAGCGGGGTTTAGCCGGGGCAGAAATGATCGAGCTCGTCTCCTCCTGCGTTTGGATCTGTGTGTGTGTGTATGTGTGTATATGTACGTGTGTGGCATCGTGAACGCTAATTTATATCAATCATAGCCTCTGCCTACAACGTTGTCGCCACGGGAGGCTATCGCTCGTGGCGATTCCCTTTTAGTACTCTTTGCGTACTCGAGGATACTCGTGCGTGCGATTATTGTATTTGCGCGCGCACGGTAGATAGAAGTTAACGAGATAAAGGAGAGATTTTTGGGTGTCGGAGGACGTTTAGTAGATAGGTTTTCCAATTTATAGACATAGTTTTGCTTCGTACCAAGAGGAAATCGTCGATACATGTTGTACAACATGTTGACGAGGATAATATTAACTAGGAATTTTGAAACGAGTAGCTTTAGGCTGATGAGTTTATCCTTTGCGAGGTTTTAATCATCCTGCTTCTATAATTAAACGATTAAAATTGTTAAGGTTTTTTTTTGTACACGTGTTTCGTGGAATGCATTTGATCGAGAAGAATTACGGTAAATCTGGTGAGCATATAGAAAGTTATTCGATCGAATGCAAAAAAAAAAAAAAAAAATAAAAAAGAAAGAAAAACGTTCGTTCACCTCCGCTTCTATTAATAAGATAAGTGTACACTGTCAGCGTGAAGCATTATAATAAGCATGCGTGCGCAGTGCAAGAGGTGAAACTCTGTCTTGTATTAATCCGTTGTAACTGTTTCAAGCATAGACAGGGTGAAACCATTGATCGAAAGGGACTATATAATCTCTGACAGAACGAAGGAGTACGTACGTACGTTCAATGGTTGTGGAAGAGTTTATCATAGCGCTCGATCATATTTTCTTGTCCCAACCCCCTCCCTGTAATTTCTTCTTGTTCTCCATATTTAAACAAGTCGAGAATCCATTGCGTGAACGTAGAATCGATTAAAGAGGAGAATCAGCACTGCTTCCAGCAGTGCAAAATAGCTACTGCTTATTCTACATAGTTTGCCGGATCGTTCAAGGCCACGTTAAAAGTGTTTCCCACTGTTTATACCTCGATGATTCTAGAACAAACAATATTCTCGAAATATAAAATATTGGTTTAATTTGATAGGTATGTTTAATCTTCTATGATATTTTTCGCTTCAGAAAAGCAGAATTTTATTGAATTTCGAAGTAGAAATATTAATTTTGTATATTTGATTAATTTTACAAACATTTTAAAAGTAACATTTTTGTGAATTTGTATGAATTTGTTGGCATACGTATTTTTTAGGATTAAAAAAAAAAAAAAAAAAGATAATTTCGATTGTAATTTTCAAATTAAAGAATTATTTCCAATATTTTAAATTCTGTTAAAGTAAAATAAACATTGACTTTAATTAGATGAAAAACACACAGTAAATTCAATATAAGTGTACGTACGTAAACTTTTCGATATATTTTAGAACGGATTTCATCGATATGTAAAAAACGAAAAACGAATTTGATTCAAGTGTAACACTCGATTAAAAAGATACAAAATATGTTATGAGAACATGGAAATTGGTCTTTAATCAATACAGAATATCAAAAATATTTGCCTTCAAGTATTAGTGTATTCAGCTAATGCAATTATTTACACAGTTTGCTTAATATGAATTTTCATAGGTCGTGTAACAAGGTTTGTTAGACGTTGTTGTTCAATAAGATATAACAAAGAATTACCTGTTTTAAATAACCTGTTTAGCTCCTCTATATATATATATGCCACGAGATTGTAAATTAACTAAAATGCATCCCGAACGTAAAAATCATTTATGACTTAATATCTGAAAATTTTTTTCAGATATAATTCTCGCCATGTAAAAAATAGCGAACCAATCGCTTATGTAGATTCTACTTTGCAGGACCTGTTTCTCCCAAGGCTCCCTGTTTTAAATATATATAAAAAAAAAAATTCTTATCTACTTAACTCGATCCTTGTTATCTTCCCTTTTACACGTTTCAAATTTTCACTTGAAATATGTAAATTTCTTTTCACAATTGATTTCAATGACTTTGTTATTTTATAATTCCAATTCAATCCACCTGCTTATGCATCGTATTACTTACGAGTACATTTTAAACGCATAAAATTATTTATTAATAAGAAAGAAATTAAACCGGTGATATATCCCCAACAAATAAAATGTAAAATGTTGTACGTGTTTGTCGTCAGATGTTCATCGAGGTATACTTTGTGTTTAACAACCAGCATATATAAATATAATGCTAACAAGCAATTATCGAATACAGGTCCGATTCCAAAGAAGAAAAGCGGCCCGACAAAGAAGAAAAAGCGATGGTTTATCGGTGTCAATGAGATGCGCGGGCCATAGTCCTGATCCAAGGTTGTCCATCTGCTGCGCTATCTATCCGATACACACTGTATCCAACGCGCAATGTGTCCACGCCTCGGCACGGGCGCAATCGCGACTGCGCGCGCGCAACACTTTCGGTCAGCCTCGAGTGAAGAGACATCTTTGTTTGGATAAAGTCGTGGAATCTAAGCGGATGTGTGTCTCGGAAATCTGTAACAATACGAAGAGGAGAAATCAGATCTTGAACGCAACACGAGATAAGGAAAGTTGAATGTAAAGAAAGAAAAAAACTTATATAAATCAATTTGACGTATTTACGGATGTAGCATTAACGATGTATTTGCCCACGTATCGTTGCATGCATGTCATTTATTTTTGGATGAAACAGGTCAGTACATTATATCTTGTTTGGGAAAACATTTCGTTTCCACTTTAAGTAATTAGTATAAGAATAATTTATAACCTCTAAAAGAATTTGGAAAGGTTAATCAATTAATTTTTAATAAGTATAATTTATAACCTCTAAAGGAATTTGGCTTCGTGAAGTTTGATCGCTTAATTTTTTAACTTTTAATTTTTTATCGCTTCTTAGATGGATTTTTAAGGATATCTTCACGCGATAATTATTCTTTATTTACTTAACCGTTTATCAACGATTTTTATCAATTTACATCGTAACACATCGTAACGATGAAACGATCAATTGGGCGAATATGTCGCCATCTGTATTTCCATAATATATTTCGTATTTATCGGTGGATTCTTTTAATTTGCAGTTAGGAAACGAAATAACGAGAGACGATGGCGGTTTCACCTGTTCGAACGTCTTCACACTGCTCACCTGTTGTTTTCGATTCCGAGACCCGTCACAGGATTATTAAGGATTTCGTGGACACGAGAGGGCGCAGCCAGCAAGAAGACCAATTAAATTTCGCCCGTCACGAAGCGAATCCCTCGGTTAAAGAAGCTGCTTGCTTAGGGCCCCCTCGAGAATAATGTACCGCATTCCAAATGAGGAGATTTACACAATCGGGGCGGCGGCGGACCCTCGCCCGAAGCAACAAGTCTTTTTGCCGGAACCGTTCCAGTGATCGTTCTTTCCTGCATTTCTTTTTTGCCACCTGGATTGCCACCGTCGCGGCAATTAGGAAGTCCTGATTTCTGAATTACGTTCACCGGCCGTTTTTTTTTTTTTATCGGTTAGATCGCTGGGGTCGAAACAATCGACCCTTCCTCGACGATCGCAAAATGAAGAGAGAGCATCTAGCGGAACGTAATAATAAGATTAGTATTTATTGGAATATTGTGTAGAAATTTTAAATTAATCGTTGCCACGATATTTAGCGATTATCGCACTGGAAGGATTTCGATTATCTTATCTCTTTTGATCTCTTTAAAAATGTTGGCAAGATGTTGTTTGCGTATCGGCAGCCACGGCGGAACAGATTTGAATATTAAATGTTTGGAAATATCAGTCGCTTTATTCTGCCTGATATTACAGTCAACGTAAATTTACGTATTAAACGTAAAGTGGATTACGATTATCGGGAGCCGCGTAAGCGTTCATTGCTTTGGAATGTATATTATATAAAGGCGGATTCTTATTTAATCGAGGCGGAGAGAAATAGACGAGATGTGAATGACACGTTACTTGGAAACGCACGATTATTAAAATCCTCGTGTTTTTTTAATATGAAATTGAAAAATAATTTTGTTTCTTTTATCGAGAAAATTTTACCAAACGAAAAACAGTTCAGACTTGATACATTGATTGATATCAATATTCCAATATAATTTGAATATTTCATTGAATTTTTCTGTATATTTTATTTTCTACATTAACCTGAAACCTGAAACTTGAAACTTGAAGTTGAATTGTGAAGTGCGTACTTACAAAGATAATCTTATTGCGCGTAAAATGTTAAAAGTCAAGCTGTTATTGGACAAATTATCGAATCATATCATTTTTTTTTTTTGTCACACATCCGTCACATTCAGATCTAGATTTTTCACACTGCTATTGTATTATTCTCGTATTCTTCCGTTCGCTTCTTCGCGAAAACAACATCCATCATCGTAATCGGATATTCCAGCAAAAGATTGCCTTCTCCCTAACTATATCGATTATCCAGCAGGGTCATTCGAAAAGCGGATACGTAATACATCATCGTGGGGGGAATTGCAGCGACTCGGCGAAATGCAACTCGATTCACGGTACGTGAGGGCAGGTGTTGCCGGTTTATGGCAATTTTGCGAACCGGGTTGCAATTTCGAAAGGCAAATAACCGACACAGGATTCGGTGGGCATGATTGCGATAAGTGCATCGGTACGAAATCCATCGGGACGCCGATCGAGGCCGCATAATCGCGTCGATTCCGAGTACGACATGTTTGTAACACGTTGTTTGTAACACGTTGATACATGAACCGGATAGCAGAATCGAGGGCAGAAGTGTCGATGGAATGGAATATAATTTCCGCGTTGCGCTCGTCGTGATTTATCATTCTTTCCATGATAACGTGAAATTTTAGAACGTTTGTGTTAAACGAATTATGTGCAACGATTCGTGATAAGGTGATTTGAGATTGGGAATAATCATGATTTAGAAAGAATATCGAAATGATTTCAAGTAAAAAAAAAAAAAAAAAAAAAGAGACACTAAATCTAAATTGAATATTTTAACGATAATTCAGATTATTTCAAATCTAATTTAAAAGGATTTTCATATACTGTTGATATGAGTATGAAAGTGCTTTAAAGCACTTTCTTAAGTTTTATCTAAATTTCAAGTTATTCCATAACTTATTAAATAAATTAAATCGATATTTTAAGTCGTAATATATATCGAAAAATATAATTTAGTATATTTAATCTTAAAGTTATATACATTTATATGGTAATGTCGAAATCGTATGCGTGGGTTATGATAACGTTATGATATAAACGTTGAAAACTTCCAATCTTTTTTAAATTGTAGGTAATCATGCGTGAAACTTGAAACACGACATTCTTGATTTCTTTGATTTCTTTCTGTATCTGTCTCTTTAATTATCCAACATATGTCGCATATTGTGCTGCCTCTAACATATTTTTCATTCAAGTGGAAATCGTATTATTGGTTCTAAATGGATACAATTTAAACGATCAAATCAATAGATCAAATTATTTCTTAAAATATTCAAGAAATAATTAATAATCCATCATCAAAAATAAACGATTTAAACGAATTGATTGAACTTTTAAAAACTTTCTACATTAAAAAGAAATATTGTGACATATGACACGTTTATCCACGTACTTTTTTCAAGTGTATATCTCGCAAACATCTCGAACAACTCCATACATTTCCTATTTTGATTCACAAACGCGTACGAGCATCGAAATAAGAGTCTCGTTTGCGGTTTATATAACCGAGCCAGCCCGATTCCTTTTCCAGATCGAAAAGGCGCGCGAGGTTGTTTTTTGCGCGACGCGCCGTCCATCCAGAGGTGTGAAACACGATTACCACGGCGCTTCGCGTCGAATTTGGTATCAATTAACGAGATCATCTAGATACCGTCGTATATGGCGAAGTTATTCGCGATCGGCGCTCTTTTCCGTTTGGAAAAGTTACGCCAGCCTGCCACGACCTCTTCCGCGTTCGACATAATTCTCGTTAAAATATTTATTTCATACCTGCCTCTACGAGGGATTCAATTAATTTCCTTCTCCTTTTTCCCTCTTCTCGCACGCGGCCCAAGTTCCTCGATAAGTCGAGCAGATTTTCAACGAACGAGATAAAAGAGGATCATTAAGAATTTAAAACCGGGTTTCTCCTCTGCCGTTGAAACGTATCCACCTCGACTCGACTTTCTCCGACTGTAGTGGATCGCTTTTAAGAAAAATCTTTCTTAAAAACCGATATAGTGATACGATCTCATAATAATCGTTTAAATTTTTTTTTTTTTAATCTAAAGTGTCTCTATTGTGCAAAACGAAAATTTGACAGATTTATTTTCGAATAATAAATTAATATTAAATATCGATCGATACCATGACAATTAAAAAATCGTCGTATTAAATTCCATTCCATCCAATCGATCTATAATCAATAATATAGTAGTGTTACATGGCGCCACACCTTCCATTACCCAACGTCGCGCGACATTTCATTACGAGATCCCCTATTACGATCCATTCGCTCTACTACCGCCACCGTACGTACGGTACATCATAAAGGACACAAGCTCGTCCGGCAGCGGCGCGCGCACATGAAAGCGAGAGACAAGTCGGTCGAATCGGGTGCGAGCGTGTTTCATCGTTGACGCGACACGGGGTCACGGAACGATCTGTGAAAAACACGTGCACGGTGTTGGCACGTTGGTGTCGATGCATTATTGCATACCTGTAACACGGTAGACGGAGACAATAACAGTCGTAGCAACGCGGCGTGCACGGTCGAGGATGTGTGTTCGACGAGCACCGTGCACACACGACGCGTCTTGGTTCGCACGGGGGCGACGAGGGGTGGAGGAAGACAGGGGAGTGCGAGGCGACACACGGCGGACAGAGGAGAGCAGCACGGTAAACTCGAGACACACAAGGAAGAGAGGAGAGAGAGAGAGAGAGAGAGAGAGAGAGAGAGAGAGAGAGAGAGAGAGAGAGAGAGAGAGAGGGAGAGGGAAGAGAGCGCGCGAGATACGTTCTCGGTGGGAAAGAAGAGGCCTGTAAGAGTGGATCGAAGATGTAAGGAGGCCCGTGCATCACCTGTGTCGGCCCACGGCTATTGCCGCTGGCGTGCCGATGCAACCTGGCGGCCCGAACGAGGGGTGCAACAAGGGAGAGGGAGAGGGATCCCTGGCGGAGGGAGTGGTGGGGGGTCAGCGCGGGGCCTGTCAGCCGGTGGAGGGGAGGTGGACCGCGCTGCGTGTGTGACAAGTGAGGCCCCGGGAGGTATCGGTAACCACCACAATCGCGTGGACGCGTACGTGGCCGAGGGGGATGTGGACCGACAGAGGAATCAGTTGGAGGATAGAGGAAGAGGCGGCCATCGAGGATAGAGGCGAGGAGGGAGATGGAGTGATCGAGTATTCTCTGTTACCTCTGCTGGGGCAAAGGGTGGTGGAGGAGGGAGTAGCGTTCTGGAAGCGAGAGAGAGAAAGAGAGAGAGAGAGGAATCGCGCGCGGCTGCCCTCCGGCGCTCGTCCGACGGCATTCCTTCCACAGACCGAGTCGCCTCTTCATTCTTCTTATCGGCTCCTCTTTCTTCCTCCCCTTTGTATTCTCGGCCGCCTCTCGTTCCTCGGCTCCCACCCCGGCGTTCGATAGCTCGGGTCCCAATTTTAACCTCGAAAGACGCCTAAACACCCGACTTTGTCACCTGCCGCCCCTGCTTGACCCTCCTGCGTTCCTTTTTCTCTTTTATCGTTCGTGCTTCACGACCACACGTTGGATTTCGTGCTCGTCGTTCCTCGTCGGTCGATGATCTATCGATATCCGGACGATGTTTCGGACGACGCCATTTTTTAGGGGGAGGAGGGGAGAGTATCGTTTGGATCATTTTGCATCTGGTATCCCTCTAGCGGCGGAAATTTGAGTCAGGAGTAGTGGCACGCGTTCTAAGTAAATACCGAGTTGGTATACGTGCATCGTGCTTCCGAGCATAGTGACCAAAAACGCACACCTTTGAAGGAGAAAGTTGGGGGAAAAAAGAAAAGTTCAATTGTCCAACTGGTTTCACCTATCGGACAGTGGAATTTAATGCTCGAAAGAGCACACGTTTGGATAGACAAAGACGGAGATATGTAATCCTAAACTAACGAGAGATATAGGTTGGAACGGAGTAAACAAATTAAAGCTGAGACTGGTGAGATTTTCTACGCGATGTTGTGGCAGTAAAATGGCTGGTTGTAACGTATCTAGATGGATCGATAAAGTAGAAAAATGATTTTCTATTTATTTTATGGAAATATCGAAATGACATTAATATCGTAGCATTGGAAATTGGAAAGTAACGACAAACTATATTTCATTAGCGGAGTGTTCGATAAAACGCGAGATATATATATAAAATATATAAAAGTTTGTCGAGGTAAGATGGTCCAACGTGATAACGCGAGAATCGATCAACATCCGAGTAATAGCTCGTGACAAGAATGATTTCTCGACGATCGCGTAATAGATTCATGAGGAGGGAGGAAAAAAAAAAAAAAGGAAAAAAAAAGAAAAAAGAGATAAGCGGACAGGCCAATGAATCTCGTCGGTGTAATTAAAAGTAATTTCCTTAAGCAGCCGGGTATCGGTCCAGGCTGAATTTCAACGCGAGATAACATCAACGACGCATAATTTATACGAAGCGCAGAAAAACAAATACATTTCCGACGGCCGGGTCATTATACGTTGCGTTATTTATCCTTGATGATCATGAAATACCGGTTCTCCGCGAGCCGACTTACAGTACAATAATTAACGTACGATAGTAATAACGATAATTTCGAGATCTCGCGCAGCATTCCGCGCTACTGGACGCAACCAAGCGGCTGTTGGCACATGACCGCGCGGCCCTTCATTCATCGATCCTCTCGCTCGAGGATCCTAACCTAGAACGACCATTCGCTCGTTCAGAATTTATTCCATTCATTTCCGTATTGTCGTCTACTCGAGAGAAACGCTGTATCGTGATATTAGTATCCATCCAAAGTTTGCGCGACGAAATGAAAATGAATGACAAATACCTCAAAATTGACGAAAGAATCATTATTAATAACTTTATCCTTGAAATGACGTTGATGGAACTTACCATCAAGATGTGTAATTGTTAACATTGTTAAGAAGAGTCTGTTTCGCTTTTGCGTTTTTTTCAGATTCGGATACAATTTGCTGCCCCGTCGTGGTGGACGTCCTCGTTCCGGTGTACAAGAGCTAGAGGCCATAAGGCCCCGGTGATGCCCTGCGATCGCCTTCCGACGCGTACACCACATATATATACGTATATAGCAGGGAGCGTTGTTGGAATGAGCGCCGCGGGTCGTTTCCTCGGCGATTTTTACTCGCGGCAAATAATAAATTATCGGCCGGCCGTGCGTAATCGGGCTGGAATATAATCTGCGCATGGACAACCGTATCGCGCTGCGGTAGCTACGGAGGCTCCCTCTTAGCCTACAATCTGTCTTACATATTCATTATGGCTGCAGGCTGGGCAGGTATTATCTTAGATGGTCGGTTTGGAACAACGTATAGCTTGTAATTTTCAGGGGGCCCCATGGACTGCCCCTCTTTGCTCTTCCTCCTCCTCTTCGCCCTCCTCTTCCTCCCTCCCTTTTCTCCCACACCTTCTAACTTCTAACCTCCCCAGGTTTCTCAATCTCGTCCCCTTTGTCTTTCTTTTTTTCCACGTTCTATTTATGGAGATGTATAAATTGTACTTACTGCTATCCTTCTATGCTTGGTATCAAAGGTATCAAGAAATTTTCAATCGTTGATTATTATATTATTATTTATTGATCTCGTACAAAATTTTGGAATAAGATGCTTGTTTCCCCTTATTCATCCAATTGACTGTAACTAAAAAATAATATTATAATTAATATTACGCATTTTGATCTTGACTCGATCAAGTGATTCGCCTGTCAATTAATCAATAATAACGTGAGACTTTTGCAGTTGTGCAATTTATAATTATATGAGCGAAAGGAAGAATCCTTAAAATATTAAAAATACATGGAACCATAAAAATAGTATGAAAAAACTATAAATGACCAACTTCTTGATGACGTGCATAGGAATTTCTCTTTCGCTTGATCAAGCTATACGCTTTTTGATTTGCGGTCACCGATGTCATTGAGCAAGTAGACTTAACGACCCGTGGATTTCGTGCGTGGTTCAGCTCGTACACGCATGCCACCAACACATGATATCGACGGTTAACCGTAATTGCCGACCCTGCGCCCGTCGTCTACCTGCTACTCGACGATCCTGGTATTCCCGGAACTCTGAGCGGCGCCTTCTCCGGAGAACAATCACCGTCCATCGGCCTTGCGATCGTATTACCCGCGTCACGGTTACTCGTGACGCGCGCTTTGCATTTAAGAGGCTGGTACCTCGCTTTGGAACGATCGAGAGGACATCTGGTGTTCTTATTGGCGGTCAAGGATCATTTGCTCGTTTCTTGAAATTATTTCCGTTGTTGAATTTGTTACAAAAATTCTTTCTTTTCTTTTAAATTGACGGTGGATTTTAATTTGATAAATTAATTAGGAAGAGAGAAATAATTGTAATATAATATTTATTTGAAAATTTATTTCGATTGAAGCTATCTTCTTTGAATTAGATGAAGGGTGTATGGAGAACGGAGGCAAAGGATGAAACGTTGAACGCTATGATTGGCCCCTCCCTCCTTAATAGCTTTGAACGGCTAATTGATTTCAGACGATCTATAATCTGTACTATAATTAAAGCCGAAGTTTCTGTTCATGATTATTTCTCTGACTATAAATCATGTCAAATACGATTCTTCTAATCTAATATTAATTGTTTTATCGTATGCTTTTTTATTATGACACTTCTCTCTTTTTCGTTTCAAAAGAAAAAGAAAAACATTAATTCGTTACGATCTATTAATTAAAAATAAAATTAAAATCAAATTCAAAGACGTGTACAACGCAAAAAACCTAAAAAAACCTAAAATAGAAATAATTATACTCATCGGTCCAAAGATGATGATACGATCGATAATATAAGCTTACCTCTGGATTCTTCAATGATCTTTCGAGCGCGAATTACGCTTCGATTCCCGATAGCGACATCTCTTTTTCTTGACATCTTGCAGCCGCTCGTGGCTCTTGCTGGGCGGTTACACGAGCGGACAGGAAGAGAAGGTGTGAAGAGAAAGGAAGACAGGGAAAGGGAGGAAAGATCCGTGGCACAGAGAGCAGGTGGCACGTGAAGTGAATGACTGGAGGGACGATGGTGGTGGCTGCTGGTCCCGAGACGGAGAAGGGGAGAGAAGGTTTACCGTGAGCGAGGTGTGTAACTCGAGTGAGCGGATAACGCGAGTTTGGTGAATGAGGCGAATGAAGTGAAACGCTCCAAGTCGACGGCGCGTGCAACGAGTGGGTGATACGCTTTCTAATTATCGAGATTAATCCGACGGGAAATAGAGACGGCCGTGTGCCAGGTTCGCGCGCTTTGCTCGAGCCATGCCGTTCTCTCTCTCTTTTTTTTCTTCCTTTTTTTTTATCCCCCTTCGGCCGCCACGCGCTTTGCACCGCCACCAGACTTGACACCGGTTCCGTTATTTTCCTGCATGCAACCCCACAACGTGACCCGCATTCGAGAGCTCCACGTTTATCCACTCGCCACTTTGATGGAAAACTGATAGATACCTTTGGTCCTTGCTACTTTGTCACCCTTTTCTGCTCTTAATGTATATAATCCTTTGGATCAGCCAATCATCGGAAATGAATTTTGAAATTTATCAGGACGAGTAAGATTATTCGCGATATTGATTTCTGAAAAAAAGGTTCAAGAAATTTGATTATTTTGAAGGAAGTGAAAGTAACCCTGACTCCTATTAGAATTTTTGCAAGAAAGAAAAATAAGAAGAATCCGAAAACGGACAAATTTTCAAGCAAATGAAATATCCTTAATCCGTAATCCTTTTTAAGCAAAAATTAGATGCAAGGATACAGGCGGCATCAGGATCGAAGAAGAGGCAGGAGATCGAGGAGACAGACTGGAGGCGCATTAGCATTGTTTTGTAGCGGCGACGGCCTCTTACAAATTTCCTAACATGGAATGTTGCCGGCACGAAACACCTTGCAACCGCCGCCGCCGCCGCCGACGCTCGCTTGCCTGGGACCTGGAATCAGGGCATACTTGTCGTTCGCCAAAGGCGGGGTAGGAAGTGCACCGGCAACAATAATCAATGGAGTTGCTGCATTGGGGTGTGGCGCGCAGTACCGGCGCCTCCTTGCTGTCCGACGTACTTCGATCGTGCCCCCTTGCCAGTCCTCTTGCCTTCTTCCTCTTCCAACCCCTCGTCCCTCCTTTTCTCGTTCTCCCTCTCGTTCTTCGCCCACCCTCCCTCCACTATTTTCGCGGATATCGACGAGCCACCTTGCGCCCTTCTTTCTTCCACTTGGACGCTGCCGGATGAAACTCGGCTAGACGTCTTAGGAAGAGAGATTGATCGACTCGGCAACCGTTTTTCGCGCGTTTCCGGTTTCTTTATTCCTTCTTTCCTTCCTTGCTTACGTTGGCGGAAGACCTCTACGATGCGATGTCGGGTTCTTCGTGTCGATGATCAATTTTGATGTTAACGAACGTAGGTTCTGGAAATACGATACGAGTAATTTCAATTTATAGTAAAAAAAAGAAAGTGAAGTTGATTAAACTTCTCTCCCGTATTTCTTTTTTCTTTTTTTCTTAGGAAAAATGCAAGATTTTTTTAATTTTCTTCTCAATTGGTAAAAATTACGTATACTAATCATTAACTGATAAAAATTTCGTATCTGAAAAATTGATTATACCTTTTTCTCAATTAAAAAGAAAAAAAAAAAATCACGTTGACAAACCTCCTCTCTATCTCTCTTCCCAACGTTTCCCAAAAGCTTTGCCGAGTTTACCTATATTCATCACTTTCCCCAGCTATAAATATCTCTCGTGATCACATCTGCATACACACGCTCAATTAATTAAATCTTGGTAATAATTAGCCGCCGACCAATGCCGAGGCCTGAGCGGCGATTATCAGGCGTATTAAGACGGTCATAAACACAGGTTGTCGCCTGGCCCTATCGACGAATACGGGTGGTTTCGAGCGGGCCAGGTAAAAGCGGCGGGCGTTTTCGTTTCGGGTTTGGGGACTGGTTCCAAGCTGGCGAGGGCACGCGTGGGTGGAAGACCAATCACGGTAGCCGCCGTGGCGTGCATTGCGGAGCGTGGTGTGCAGGTGCACCGGAATGGAACGGTGGCAAAAGAAGCGCGGCGTTGCGCTGGTCAGCGCTGACACGCCCGGTTGCCCGCGCTTCCGGCGCCACCGTCGAACGCGCCACGCTCCACGGCCTCCCGGCGGCGCCTTACGAATTTGCAATTGCACACCGCTCCGCGGCCAACTGCAAGTCACGTTCCGTTGTGCACGCCTGCCTGTCCCCTCCAACGCGTGTAACTAAAACTGTATCCATCCTGGATGGAAATTTGTCGAGGGGGAGGAGATTCGAAGAGAAGCGTGAACGATCCTGATTCGCGAGCGTAATAATCGTTGCTAATTAATGGGTGGAGGAATAGCAATTAAGAAGAGGGGGGGGGGCAGTGTATCGAATGGAATTGGGAGTGGAAATAATTTTTTTTTGAAACGATAATAATCTTTATTCGTTCGTTTCTTCCCAATTGGACAATTTTATTTTTATTTCCGTTGTTGATAAAAATCAATCATGGTTCAGAAGAGTTGGAAACGAGGGAAGGAAGGAGAAATTTTTCATTCAACTCGTTCACCTCGTTAATTAACGAGCTCCCCTTTGGACTCGATTTCGCATTCTAACGACGAAACATTCTCTAGGAAGAATGATTTTATTTAAGCGTTCTCGCGGAAACGCCACCAAACGGCGAGCCGGGATATTTGAACGAGCGGCGCGCGCTCGTTTCTAAAATGCCGCGGTTAATTAACATAAATAAACGCGTACTGCACACGGCATAGGAGAGGAGAGGAGAGGAGATGCAACGGCGTGTCTCGTCGGATGTGTAATGTTCGAAACGACAGCGTTTTCTCCGACAATTTATTCGAGAAGCAATTACCGGCTCCGGTAAAGCTATACGTTATTACGGCTAATTGGAAATCGACACTATCTAGAGATGGACAGAAGGCATCGTATCTTATAATTCCTGCGTTAATCACTTTAAGTGGAAGTCGGTAATTAGTACTAAGCGCGGCAATTTCGCCTTCCGATGTATTTACTACAGCGGCCGCGATTCACTTTGATAAAATTAATCGCGATTACGAGGCTTCTCCCTCCCCCTCCTCCTATCCCCTTTCCCCCTCCCCTCCCCCGTCGGTTCGATCCTGCGCAAACTCTTCGCTCTTTTCAACGACGACGGTCGCCATTGTCGATCGGATGCAACGACTTTCTTCTTTGAACGTTCGCGACCGGGTCTCGTCGTTCTCCGTAAATTCTGCACGGTTTCGCAGAACGGTTATGGGATGGGCTCCCTCCACGTCGAGATTGCACGTCAATTGAAAATTGTCTCGTTAAGTAAATGGGGGGCGCGGAGTAAAGAGGATGATTAACAACAGTAGGTTAGTTACGTGCGTGGCGGCGCTAGTGTTCCCTGCTCGACTCGTTTCAGAGAAAATTTTTTTTTTTCCTGGATGGATGGAAGGCTTTTTTCAAGGCTTTGTGTATTTAAATTTTTTTTTTCAGTGTGCAAGTTCAATTTTCATCAATCAATTTTGTTTCGCACTAAGCAAAGTTTTTTTTCGTAATATAGATGTTATTTATAGATCATCGGTTAGAATTTTTGTAAATATTCGGTATTATCAATAAAACTGATAGCGGCCGTGTCATTTGCATGCCATGAAAATCGGTTTTCGATCGATCAACAAGATTATCGAGATATTCAACGACAATGAACAACGAGACGCAAATTAATAATACAATGATATATAAGATAATTAAGATGATTGGAAATGATTTTCTTCTCGCTGACGAGGCAAAGAATGATTCCAACGATGATATAGATATTTTTTCTTTAAAGAACTAATAGAATCCGTAGTATTTAAAAAATTATCTAAAATTTTTGCCGATTCATAAATATCAATGGCACGAAAATGTCACACGCTGTGCAACACACGATACGCTCGCCGATTGAACACGCTCGAATGCCTTTAATTTATAATCGATGTTCATGTACCGATCCTTTTCAACTTTCCCGTCCCAAGTCTTTCATTTCGATCGTCCCTTAATATTCTGAACCATCATTGTAGAATCTCAAGATAACGTTGCCATTTTGAAAAGTGTGAAAGAAACATGACACGGCATACGTAAACATGGTGGCACTTACGTATTCTGTAACGATTATTGGCTTTAATGATATAGTCGCTGCTTTTTCTTTTCGCCGAGCAATAGCAATGCAAATGTACGGATTCTCACACCTCCGTTGTCACAAAATTAGTTCAAAGGAATTCGATATTCTTTTACCAAGCAAACGTATTGCCTCGATTCTTCTAAAATTAAACTCACTTAAAACTTTAATAAAAAAAAAAAAAAAATATCGCGAATTTAAATTCTCTTTAAATTTTCCTCTATCACAAAAATAGTATGAATAAATATATATAATTACTGAACAAATGTTTTCGAAGTGCACACATGAATACATAATATCTGATAAATCGTAAGTCACGTTTCGAAAGAACGATAAACACATTCAAATAATTTCTACAATTATCAACACTTATTATTCTACCGGAGCAAAAATATGTTCAACAGGTTTACATTATTATTATCGAATAATAATATAATGATACTTTATTTTCTTTTGGTCTCGAGTTTCTCGATGAGGTTAAGTATAACAAAAAGCATCTAGAGGATACGATAATCCTGAGCCAAAGGTGGTTCGTTCCCACGTACACTTGAGAGAGTAGTTTTTCCGATTCACGATGAGCTTGCAAAGCTAAATGCTCGGTAGCTCGAAATCCCAGATTGTAATACCGGCCTCGCCATTGTCCGCTCATTGTCCCGTTGAACGAGGAACATTTTTAGACACCACTTAGGCGCTCCTCCATGGGGTGACACGCAACTCATCCTTATCTCCTCGCCGCCTTTTTTCGTTCTCACGCGCCTCGTGCCCATTGTCCGACACAAGGCTTTTAGAACGGCACGTCATCCGCATTCTAAGCGCGCGTTCATCCGAGGAAAAGTGCGGAGAGATTTCGCCTCGCATTGTATTCTATTTGTCTCGTCTCTTCATTCATCAAGATTGCAGAAAGTTTAGATTGGAATCGTAGAGTCTTTGTACAGTCTTTGAAAAAGTTTTGCATGGATAAGACGAGAAAATATTGATCGCCAATTTGAAATTATAAATTGCCGAGAAATATTATTTTATCTTAATATAAAAATGTTTAAAGAACCGTGTTGAAGCAAGGTCGAAATTTTATTTAACACCTTTGTAAATCGTAAAAAAGAAAGAAACTATAACGAATATAATAATAAATTTATTCTGTCATAAGGGTATATATATATATATATATATTCGTAATTTTTACTGGCTGTAAGAAAATCACACGCGGCAGGATACAAATTACCGATTATCGAAGGTTACGGTAGTTTGACGACTGAGATTCGATGATCGAAGTTCGACGAATCGATAAACAACGAAGAAGGCGGGAGAATACATGGCCAGATCCTTAACGATCGATCGAGGGATCAAACAATATGCAACCGAGCCAAGTGGATGGCGGCGTTTACGGTATCAGGCCCCATTTATATTGCGCGCGGTCTACAATTTCGAAACACCTTGCGCGTTTCTTTTCACGAGGGCTGCGTTAATTGCCATGCGCGCCCGTCAAGCTGAATAAAGTAAATTACACGAGGCGATGCTTACGTGTCGTGAATTCCATATAACCGGCCCCCCCCTCTCTCTCTCTCTCTATCTATCTATCTCTCTCTCGTTATTCCAACGGTATTATTCGGTCACTCTATTGTCCACTTCTTCCTCTCTCCAACACAGGTTTAAGTTTCATTCGCTTCGCAAGGATGATGTATTCAACTTCAACGATCTTCTTAAAATATATTATAAATACGAATAAATTTCACATAATCGTAATTTTCCCTCGCCGATACAAATTCTTCCTCCACTCTTCTTTATCCAAATATCATTATACCTTCCTAATCAACCTAATCGTCACCTCGTACCTCAACCTCGTCCATTCTTTTCCTACACATCCTCGTCGCCGCATCGATCTTACGTTAGTGAATCCAACAGGGAAGGAGAGTGCGCCTCGAACCGAGATCTGAACGCAAAGCGGAACACGATTTGCGGCCGCCGGGTAAAACTTCGTTTAGCATCGGGGTGAAAGAAAACCGGTCGCGTGCTGCGTGTTCGCACGGGCGAGCAGAGGGGCAGAGGGTCAATCTCCTCGCGTCTTCTTATTCTTCTCCTCCTCCTCCTCCTCCTCCCTCTTCCCCTTCCGCGTAACTATCTTCTTGTTTTCCTCCTCTTTTCTTCTCTTCTCCTCACCTCGCTCGCCACTCTTCCTCTCCCCTTTGCACCCGCGCGAGTTCGCTTATTGGCATCGTCGGATGCCTTTTCCTCCTCCTCCCCCTCGTCTTTTTGATTTTCTTCTCGTCCCTCGACCATCCCGTCTCCTCTTGCAGACATCTCGCAGGTCGAATGGACATCGAGGTTGTTCGAAAAGGGAAGAAGGGGTGGGTGAGAAAAGGGAGGGAAAAAAAGATGGAGGATGAATACGCGTATTCGATGCACTCGGTAGACGAGAGGTGAGAATTGCTTCCTGTTGACCGCTATTAAACGCGCAAATTACGATTTTATAGAGAGAGAGAGAGAGAGAGAGAGAGAGAGA